>NC_045556.1:11679791-11767291 GCF_009769535.1 Thamnophis elegans | reverse complement strand
TCTTCTCTTCCCCTCTCCTCTCCCCTACATTCTATTCTATTCTATTCTATTCTATTCCATTCCATTCCATTCTATTCTATTCTATTCTATTCAGAGGTGGGTTCCTACCAGTTCGCACCTATTCGGTAGAACCGATTCATCAAATCTACCAAACCAGTTAGAAGAGGTTCCACCAGTGGACCCGGAAAGCAGGCCACACCTACAGAAGAGGTTCCAAAAATTTTTGAAACCCACCACTGGTCTTTGGATATGATTATTCTACACTATCATGCTCATATTTATAAAACTCAGTGTCTCTGTGAAAGGTAAGGATGACTACTGCGTTTGCGGTGCAATCAGAACATTGCGTGTGTTGAAGTTGTTTTAACGCAAACCAAAGATGCCTTTTAAAAAACAAGTTTACATCATATTCTTATGCAGGCCAGTGCTGTGTGTGAGGTAATTTAAGGTGGTTATGACAAGTGTCATCGGCATCTTCATATCTGTTCACATAGGCGGCAAGCCACTCCCATCCGGTCACATGGGTGGCAAGCCACTCCCACAAAGGAGGCCACACCCACAGAGTAGGTTCGAACAATTTTTGAAACCCACCACTGATTCTATTCTATTCTATTCTTAGCTGCACTGATTGGTTATGTGCCATCAAGTCAGTGTCAACTTTTAGCAAACTTAAAGATAGAATTTTTTTTGTAATGATCTGTCCCCATCTTGGTGTTTCAGATCTTCTAACTGGGCACCATCATCATTGCAACTGTGTCCACCCACCTTACTGCTGGATATCCTCTTCCTCTCTTTCTTTCCTGTTCTGACCTAGGCCTCCCAAGAAAATGAAGTAGACTCCTCATCCCAATAAAACATCTTTTATTTAGGTTAAAGGGAACTCCTCTCCAGCAAAGTCCCAGCAAACAGTCTTTCATAGGATTTAACAACTAAAGACCTTAATCAGGCTTGGAGAGTTGCCAGGCCAATATTTTCCAAATGCCATGCTGCAGCAGAAATTACTTAGCAAGAAGGAAGGAACAGATCTTCACCCTAATGAATTGAACTACGTGTCTCCTGCAAACTCCACTCCCCTTTCGCTCCTCTTTATTTCCTATGGGAGGGATCATTCACCATCCATCTGTGCCTTTGCTTCTGATTCGGTCCTTGTTCCTTAGCTGTTCCCTTCTCCTGGCACCTCTGTGCATGCACACATCGGGAACAGGCTCCAGCTGTTCATCTGCTCCACTGATATCCGACTCTGAAGGCAGCTGGTAACTGTCGGATGGCCCTGGCCCCATCTCTGTCTCCGAGGCAGAGCCCTCATCAGAGCCTTCCCCAGACTCCAGGACTGGCCCAACCTCCTCCCCAACTTCCTCACTGTCTGAATCTGCTACCAGCTGCAATGGACAGTGGTGGGCCACAACACTTCCATCCTTTCTCAGCATTAGAACCTTCTCCAGAGATTTCATCTACATAAGGAAAGCTGTTTACGTCCTTCCTCTCCCCCAACAATAAGATCTTATATCAAAACACACTATGAGAATACGACCTCCTTGGCCAAGTCAAAGGTCTACTTGAGTTCTGCCTTGATGCAACAAATGCCAGCAGCCCTAACAACTTCGGTGTTACTCCAGCTATTGAATTTGCTCATCACGCTGAATAATTCACAACCCATCAAAGCATACCAGAGTCGTACTTTCGCAAAATCTTGCAAAGGTTCCAGTAATCACTTGTCACAGCTTTACAAATGACCTCGAGGCAGCATATTCCCTGGGCCTTAAAAGGAAGGAAACAATGCAAGGGCACAGGGAGAACCTGAATATCTTTCTCTTGATAAAGGGTGCCAGTCCAAATTTATTCTTGGTCTCATTCCAATCAAAACAATGGTGTTGGAAAAGAGGGATAGAATTGATCCTCTCTGTCTAGACAGAAGTATATTCGAACTCATGCGTTGTAAAGGAAGTCATTTATCAGATGTCCCTTAAAAAACAACAGGCATCATTTAAACAACACTTAGAATCCTTCAGAGGTAAAGAGATCTGGTAATATGTAAACAACATCAGAAGCTTTTAGCAAGAGCAAGAGCACTTTTATATACCGCTTGATAGTGCTTGACAGACCGCTCTAAGCGGTTTACAGAGTCAGCCTCTTGCCCCCAACAATCTGGGTCCTCATTTTACCCACCTCGGAAGGATGGAGCGCTGAGTCAACATTGAGCCGGTCAGGATCAAACTCCTGACAGGGGGCAGAGTTAGCCTGCAATACGACATTCTAACCACTATGCCACCAAGATGGAGAATGAGAAAAGGAATAAGGGAGGAAAGGAGGGAGGGAGGATGGGAAGGAAGGAATGGCAATAGCACTTAGACGTATATACTGCTTCACAGTGCTTCACAGCCCTCTCAAAGTGGTATACAGAGCCAGCATCTTGCCCTTACCCTCAACAACCTGGGTCCTCATTTCCCTGACCTCGGAAGGATGGAAGGCTGTGTCAACCTTGAGCCGGTGAGAATCGAACTGTCAAACTGCAGCCATCCAGCAGTGAGCGAAATTAGCCTGCAGTACTGGGTTCTAACCACTGCACCACCGTGGCTCATTTTATGCATCAAATCATCCTTCTAAGTGTCTTGTGAGATAGGTTTGCAAATGGCAATTAACAATAGCTTATATCCATCTGAGTGTCAGACCTGCATTTATATTCCTTTTAGAATTTTGGCTTGCCACACTTTCTCTAATTTCATTATGCTGTTCCTTTAAGTATAGTCAATGGGAGGGGGGAATAGAAGGAGTAGGATTTTGGAATGTATTGTTTTTCATTCTTTGCTAGAAGCAAGGTCATCCTTTGTCTCCACACCAGTACACTTGACCGGAAGAAGCTGGGCATGGACGCCAGCGTGGAAGAAGGAGATTGGACCATGTGATGGACTGTGGGTGTGGGGACAAGATCGTGAACTTTTAACTGGGTGGGATTCTGATGTAACTTCCAGAGTTGGGATCCCACAGCTATGTGCCAACATGCCTGCTTTATTAAATTGGAACTTGAAGCATAGTTTTGCCTTTGATTCTGATTTGATTCTACATGGTATTTGGAACGCTGACACTGAGTCCTTGACTTATAACCACCACTGGGACCAGAATTTCTGTCGCTATCTACCTTTATCGCATATACATGCTCATTCTGCTAATAGGGTCTTGTTATACCTGCCTTGGAGGAGTGCTGTCGGGAAAGTCACAAGTGTGAAAAAAGGTCATAAGTCACTCTTCAGTGCTGTTGCAACTTCAAACAGCCACTAAATACCTGTAATATTTTTCCAAGATGCGGCACCAACAGCTCCAGAGCTTACCTACAAGATCAGTTCTTCTCTAGTCTCACTCAGCCTGTCAATACCAATTTCTCTGAGGAATGAGCACCGAGCAGAGGGCTGTGCGGTGAATTTATGTACAGCCATTTCTTCAAAAGGAAAGTAATATTTTTACAAATCTGCTTGTGGCCATCTGGAAATAACAGAAATTGACTTTCCAAGCATATCTCCCTACAAAAGGGGTAGCTTGAAATGTCTTTTGAACCTTACACCCCGTGAAGTCGTCTAAGTTACAACTTGAACATAACAAGGCCTTTGTTTGCCGTGGGTGAACACTTAACTACTAACCCAGCCAAGTGAAATCTTAGCCAACTCCGATTAAAAGATGGACCCTGTCAGTTTTAGGAGAGCACCTCATGACATCCACAAGAGGGATCCTTATCGCAAGAACTACACGGGGCGCATGATCTATTTTACTGCTGACTTATGCGGAAGGGGGAGGGGTGCTAAATAAAAAGCAGTAGCTCGATCAGTGCCAGAAATCATGAATGCAACATGTGTTTTCAAGAAGGGTGCCAGGCTTGGATTTCATTGGTAACAAGCTGCCATAGATCTAATGCATCTAGCATTAATAGCCGCGAGTCGAACACTGGGTCCACAACACTCCAAAAATATTTCTGCAAACTGGAGGAAATGGGGGTCACATTAGCAGATACATTTAAACGGAAACTACTGCAGAATGTTGTATGCTGTGGCCAAAAAGAAAGAAACAATTTAAATAGGAGTCAGCCGTGTGCAGCAGCTGCCAAAAAAGCCAACACAGTTCTAGGCTGCATCAACAGAGGGATAGAATGAAGATCACGTGAAGGGTTAATACCACTTTATAAGGCCTTGGTAAGGCCACACTTGGAATACGGCATTCAGTTTTGGTCACCACGATGTAAAAAATATGTGGAGACTCTGGAAAGAGTTCAGAGAAGAGCAACAAAGATGATTAGGGGACTGGAGACTAAAACATATGAAGAACAGTTGCAGGAACTGGATGAGTCTAGTTTAATGAAAAGAAGGACTAGGGGAGACATGATGGGAGTGTTCCGATATCTCAGGGGCTGCCACAAAGAAGAGGGAGTCAAACTATTCTACAAAGCACCTGAGGGCAGGACAAGAAACGATGGGGGGAAACTAATCAAGGAGAGAAGCATCTTAGAACTAAGGAGAAATTTCCTGACATTTAGAACAATTAATCAGTGGAACAGAAGTTGCCTCCAGAAGTTGTGAATGCCCCAACACTGGAAGTCTTTAAGAAGATGTTGGATAGCCATCTGTCTGAAACGATATATGGTTTCCTGCCTAGGCAGGGGGTTGGACTAGAAGACCTCCAAGGTCCCTTCCAACTCTGCTATTGTATTGTATTGTTAATTCTAAAGTCTTTGAAGCTACAGTGGGTTCTGAACGGATCCAGGGAGTCTTCGACTTATGAATGGCTGCTTCGCCACCATTCAAAATTATGACAGGCCCCATCAAAAGTTACTTACAACTAGGTTCCAAAGTTACAACGTCTCTCCGGTCACATGACTACATTTGGGGCAATTGGCTGGCATTTAGAGCTGTTTGCAGCATCCCAGGGCCATGTGACCCCCCAATTTATGACAATTCTTTTTCCAGAAAAAAAAAGTATTTACATCTGGCTTCCTGGGGGGAAAAATGCCCCAAAGCAATGAGTTTGCTTAACCACTGTGGCGTTCACTTAATAAACCACCACCTAAAACAGTGATGGCTAACCTTTTTGAACTCATGTGCTCAAATCGCACGCATGTGCGCAACAGCACACACACACACACTCGTGCCCACCCATAATGCAATGCATCCTGCCACCCCTGCGCATGTGCTTACGACCACCCTGCGCTCCCCCCCACCCTGCATGACACCCAGCTCCCCACGCATGTGCGGCAGAGACCTGAAAATCAGCCGGCTGGTAGAAGGCATGCGCACATGTGCAATGGAGCTGAGCTGGGTGACAGCTTGTATGCCTGCAGAGAGGGCTCTGGGTGCCACCTGTGGCCCATGCGCCGTAGGTTCTCCATCACTGACCTAAAAGATCATAACATCCGGTCCAGTTATGGGATGACCTGCTTTATGACTGGCATATCTTGGGAACATAATTGTCAGTCCTAATTCAAGGACTACTTTGAACGATTAAGCAGGAAAAGGTGTTGGGTCAAAGAGAAATGCATCACGCCACCTTTTTCCATTGCTTTAAAAGAGGAAATTCAGTGTTAGGATGAATGAGACAAAGAGGTCTGAAATAAAAGTATTAATTTAGAAAGTTTCTGTAGAAATATAGATTGCCACCAATGGCCCTTACTGGCTAGAAGTGGCACTTAAAGGGGGCTGTTGAATCTCTCTTATGTCATGTGCTAAGCTGGGAACAGTGGTTTCTGATAGAAAACCAGCCTGTTAGAATTCGTAATTTTTTTCCACTCTTGCATTATTCCCCAAGAAAAAACATAAGGCTTTTTTTAAAAAAGAAAAGAAAAAAGGCCTCCATCTCCAAATCTTCAAACTATGTACTGTATTTTTCTTTTTAATACTTATAAAGAAAATTAGCGAATTCGCTCACAGGACTAACGATTTAAAATGCAAGCTTCTGTCACTCAAATGAGGGGAAAAAAAGAAATTTAGCATCTTTCCGTATGCTTCCAACTAGACTCTTGTAAGTTCATGAACTTGGTTATCTAGCATTAGCCACTTGTGAAAATATTAGCTTCTGGTTATGTTGCTTCTAGGGCAGGAGGATTATTTTCAGAGGACGCTGGCTTATTTTGGATTCGATATCCTTAATACTTCTGGAAAGCCTACAATATCTTCCAACAGCCCTCTCCTTAGCTTCAAATCCACTTACTCATCCCCTGCAACTATTGAAATGTTAAACAAACGGGAAATAAATCTCTTCGCACTGGTAGCAAAATCCATTTGCAACTGGAGTGGGAACAAACTTGCAATCATCATCATCCACATGCTTGTACATAAAACAATCAAAGGATTTGTCCTCCTGTAATCAAGGAGGACAAATACTAAATTGGAATCTTATTGTCAAGGAATCTTATTGTCTTACCAACTGGAATTACACATTTCAATAGATTATGTTAAAATAAGTTGCATAGCAATAGCACTTATATACCGCTTCCACAGTGCTTTACAGCCCTCTCTAAGCTGTTTACAGAGTCAGCATATTGCCCCCAACAATCTGGGTCCTCATTTTACCGACCGTGGAAGGCTGAGTCAACTGCAGTGGTCAAGAATGAATCCCTGGAAGTCAGCAGAATTAGCCTGTAATACTGCATTCTAACCACTGTGCCACCATGGCTCTTCTGTATAGTTTATGTTGTGGGAACCAAGCCATCTTCTTAAGCAAGCTATGATTCTTCTGTGTCTCCCAGTATGTTATAAAAGGTAAAAGTTCCCCTCGCACATATGTGCTAGTCATTCCCAACTCTAGGGTGCGATTCTCATCTCTGTTTCAAAGCCAAAGAGCCAGTGCTGTCCGAAGACGTCTCTGTGGTCATATGGCCAGCATGACTAAACACCGAAGGCGCATGGAACACTGTTACCCTCCCATCAAAGGTGGTTCCAATTTTCCTACTTGAATTTTTACATGCTTTTGAACTGCGAGGTTGGAAGAAGCTGGGACAAGTAACGGGAGCTCACTGTGTTATGCGGCGCTAGGGATTCGAGCCACCAAACTGCTGACATTTCTGATCCACAAGCTCAGCGTCTTAGCCACAGAGCCACCATGTCCCTCAGTATATTATATGAACACCTAAATTGTGCTTGATAATTCTGGTTTAGAGCTAAACCTTCTGGATAAACCCAGCCATCCCCCCACCTTTTGAATAAAGAAATACAGGAAAAAATGCTACAAAACTGCTTCCAGTAATAAACATAACTTATTCCCAAATACAGTATTAATAATTTTCTGTGTGTGTGTATGTGTGTGTGTTTATGTTCCAGCATAACACTGGAATACCTTGAGCAATTTCAACTAAATGTGGTACACATATGACTTACTCTCTGGAAACAAATACTGTGGGGGTAAGTGCTCTGGGTGTTTGTGCTCTGTTAAGATACAGTCTGCTGTGCCTTAAAATGGCTTCTACCGGCTCCCTCTGGTAAAGGGGAAAATCCAACTTTAGAAATTGGGGCGACGTTCATGGAAGGAGGGTTGAGATAAATAAATACCCGGGTAGTGCAGGGTTATCAGCTAGTAGATAGATAAAGAAGTCAGAGATTCAAGTACACTTAAACTTCAAAACTTCGGAGTATTAAAACATGAATAGGATTGATTTTTCTTAAAGAACACTCTGCTCATAGTGAATGTTGCAAGCCTTCCAGAATCACCTTGTGGTTGAGACGGGCAGCAAATAAATTAAATAAGTTAAATAAGTTAAATAAGTTAAATAAGTTAAATAAATTAAATAAATTAAATAAATTAAATAAATTAAATAAATTAAATAAATTAATTAAATTAAATAAATTAAATAAATTAAATAAATTAAATAAATTAAATAAATTAAATAAATTAAATAAATTAAATAAATTAAATAATAAATTAAATAAGTTGAATAAGTTAAATAAATTAAATAAATTAAATAAATTAAATAAATTAAATAAATTAAATAAATTAAATAAATTAAATAAATTAAATAAATTAAATGAATTGGCCCATACCAAGTTGTGCTGGTCCTTTTATAGTAATTCTTGCACTGCGGCTTCCATGTGGAACAGCAATGATTGTTTCCTCCCCTAAAAAAAAAAAATTAAACACACTGATTCAAATAAATTATTTTACAAGATAATTATTCCATGTCTAGACTTTTTTTAAGATACACTCACAAAATACGATGCAGCAAATGTTCCTTTTATTTTATAAACATGGGTGCCATTCAATACGTTATCCTAAAACTGATTTCTAAATGAGGCTGCTATGATGTTACCTGTGGATCTGTAAATCCATCCATTGGATACTTATTTTCTATTCACCCTCATAAGACGTTAGTCATTAAAGTCTTAATGCTCGGACTATATATTTTAATTACCACACCGAATTAAAACATGAACAAGTTATTCTGTGCAGAATGCTTCCTGGTAAAAACAATTAATGACTGTTTGCCTAGATTTTGTCCACAATTTAACTTCTATAAATATACACAAATCAACTACCTAAATCCTAAAAACTTGCTAAAGGTTAAAAAAAAACACCCCAAATCAGAGCCCTGAATCTGTCAACTTAAGCCTCTTTTTAAACATTTTAATTTATTTATATACAGAAACATTTTACAGTTGTCTACATCTGGCTTTGCAGCTGTAGTGACAAGTATAGCCTATATTTCAATGTACTCTTTCAGAATCCACAGGCAGCTCTTAAGTTCAGTGGCCATTTATAATGCTGCTTGCAGGGCTGCTATTTAAAAAATGTGACGAGAAGTTCAAAAGCCATCTCTTGGTGCCACATCTTTCATGCCCTTGTTCAAACCGGCCTTAGCAATCATTTTACCTCCCCCCACTCCAAACTTGCAAGTATAATTTAAAATAGTTTATTTGATCAGCAACATCCTTCGGGATTGGGCGGCATATAAATGTGGTTAATAAATAATAATAACAATATTAATTTTACATTTAGTCAAAGAAAGAAAGAAAGAAAGAAAGAAAGAAAGAAAGAAAGAAAGAACAGAAAGAACAGAAAGGCAAAAGACAAAGGAAGGAGGAAGGGAGGGAAGGAGGGAAAGGAGGGTAGAAGGAAGAAGTAAGAGAGGGAGAGAGGGAGGAAAGAAGGAAGGAAGGAAGAAAAGAAGGGAGGGAGGAAGAAAGGTACGGAAGAAAGGTATGGAAGGAAGGAAGGAAGGAAAGAAGGGAGGGAGGGAGGAAGAAAAGTATGGAAGGAAGGAAGGAAGAAAAAAGAGAAAGAAAGAAAGAAAGAAAGAAAGGAAGGAAGGAAGGAAGGAAGGAAGGAAGGAAGGAAGGAAGGAAGGAAGGAAGGAAGGAAGGAAGGAAGGCCTTTCTTTTGGAGAGATGATCAATCTGAAAAAAAATCCATATTCAGGAAAATTATCTGTGACCTTCATGGGCCTTTCCAAAAGCCGCTACCGAATTGCAATTTATTTATTTATTTGTTGCAATGAAAATTATTAAGCAGGCAAACCTTCGGATAAATCACATTTGTTTTCTAAATCTGGATAAAGAGTGAATGCGTTATCAGTCTTATTGAGACAAAACCCGATATTAATCCGGGTTCTCATTTTACCCACATTAACATTAAAAAAATCACTGCGATAGAGAGTGGTGACAAGATGGCCGTAAAGGAGTTGAAGGAAAAATAAGGAAGATTCTCAGGAAAAGAACAGCCTACCCTAACCTCTCAAATTGAGAGATTTTGCAATTTATTTCTGAGGAAAAATGCCCCAAAGATGAGGCCTGTAATTCACAAGTAGGAAACCATCTAGTGCATTGTAGCTGGATAAAGGATATTTTGGCCCATGGCTTCAAGAGACCTCTGGTTTAGCCAGGCCTCAAGTCTTATTCAACTCTTCACATGCTCATAAGGTACAGCCCTGAGTGCTGCCTCTGTAGAATATTCTGGATGTTTTTCATGGAGGGGGACATTAATAAGCTCACTGGGCTCTCAGCGTGAACCCCAATCTGCCATCAAGCCTGCAAATTTAAAAGGCCTGCCATTAGCAGTTACCGAAACAAAAACTCTTGTATTCTTACACAGCAGCGTACAGGGGGTTGCTCAGCTCTACAATTCTATTAAATCAGTCAATAAGAAATATGTTGTTTTCAGAAATGGGGGAAGGATGAAAAAGTACCCACTCCGTTCTTATATTTAAGAGGGAGGGGGGAAGCTACAATCATGTTTTATAATTTCCATTTTTATTTCATTTATGAATAGTCAGCTTTGCTTGTGGGGAGTAGTAGATTCTGGGTGCTGGGGCAAAAAAGGGAAACAATCTCAATTTCTCCTCCTCCTCCTCCTCCTCCCACTCCTCCTTCCCCTCCCCCCTCCTCCTCATCACATCCATGGTGGTATGTTTCTGTTAATGCAGATGAATATAATAATAGTATTTCCCTGATTAAGGGAAGCATACCACTTTGGATGCAGGAAATAATATTTCTGCCCTATTTTGCAATAGGGTGTATTTGGAAAGCTATAACCAGTGCTCCATATTTTCAAAGGTACATTAGCACGAAGTAGATTAGGTCAACAGGAGGTCAGTAGGGCAGTGGAGTAGATCGGAAATCAGGTTCTGTAAGAAATGGTATAGTTTACCCAGGGAAGAGAATTGGTGATACTCAATTTCCTTTCAAATATTTGAAAGAGCATAATGCAGAAAAGACTCCTTCAAGCACAAGGAAAAGGTAAAAGTTCCCCTCGCACATATGTGCTAGTCGTTCCCAACTCTATGGGGCAGTGCTCATCTCCGTTTCAAAGCCGAAGAGCCAGCGCTGTCCAAAAACATCTCTGTGGTCATGTGGCTGGCATGTCTAAATGCCGAAGGCGCACGGAATGCTGTTACCTTCCCACCAAAAGTGGTTTCTATTTTTCTACCTGCATTTTTACATGCTTTCGAACTGCAAAAGCTGGGATAAGTAACAGGAGCTCGCTCCTTTACATGGCGCTAGGGATTCAAACCACCAAACTGCCGACCTTTCTGATAGACATCTGAGTTACTGAGCCACTGTGTCCCCTCTGGTTAAAAGATAGAGACCGAAAATAATCAGTGGAAACAGCAGGAAAGCGTGTATATTCGGAGGCGCTCAAATGGGGCAGGACTTCAGGCAGTGTAGGACACAACCTGAACAGACAGGAGGCTCTCTCCCACCAAATCATGTTAGCTTAGCTACTCACAGGAACTCTGTGCTACAATACACATTGCAAAGTTGCATCAGGTTAAGACAGGCCTCATGGAAGACATAAAGCTGTCAGGACCACGGACAGCGCAAAGCAGATACAACCAGCAGGAGTATTCAGATACAACCAGCAGTATTCCCTTTACAAGAACCGTTCAGGAACAAGCCTGTAGGAGAGCAAGACTTTAAGGAAGCTTTTGTGGTCTAGTATTTAAATTGCTCCACCCCACAGAAGCATTGTATGGTTTCCTAAAGCACCTGTATTTAGACTGGAAAAGAAGAGGAAAGATGGGAGGTAGAAGGCACAAGTCTTCCTCATGACTAGCCCAAAGGCATAACCATTTTGGAAACAGATGTCTACTAGGAATTGTAGGAGATGCAAGAGTTTTGCACTGGTGGCTCCCATAATTTCCAAAACAATATGTTGTTGTTGTTGCTGCTGCTGCTGTTAGTTGAGAAGTGTCCAACCAATTGTGACCCCATGGACAACATTCCTCCAGGCCTTCCTGTCTTCTACCATCCTCTGGAGTCCATTGAAGGTCATGCCCACTGCTTCAGTGACTCCATCCAGCCACCTCATTCTCTGTTGTCCTCTTGTTCTTTTGCTCTCAATCTTTCTCAGCATGAGGCTCTTCTCCAGGGAGTCCTTCCTTCTCATTAGGTGGCCAAAGTACTTGAGTTTCATCTTCAGGATCTGGCCTTCTAAAGAGCAGTCAGGGTTGAGCTCTTCTAGGACTGACCGGTTGGATCACCTTGCAGTCCAAGGGACTTGCAGGAGTCTTCTCCAGCACCAAAGTTCAAAGGCCTCAATTCTTTGGTGCACAGCCTTCCTTATGGTCCAACTTTCACAGCCATACATTATAACTGGGAAAACCATAGGCTTGACTATACACAATTACTGTTATCAGGAGCTTCTGGAAGCAAGCTGTTCCACTGATTAATTGTTCTAACTGTCAGGAAATTTCTCCTTAGTTCTGAGTTGCTTCTCTCCTTGATTAGCTTCCACCCATTGCTTCTTGTTCTATCCTCAGGTGTATTTGGAGAATAGCTTGACTCCCTCTTCTTTGTGGCAACCCCTGAGATATCGGAAGACTGCTATCATGTCTCCCCTAGTCCTTCTTTTCATTAAACTAGACATACCCAGTTCCTGCAACCGTTCTTCATATGTTTTAGTCTCCAGTCCCCTAATCATCTTTGGTGTTCTTCTCTGCACTCTTTTGTCTTAATTAGAAATTAGAATCATTTGTCTTAATTAGAAATTAACAATAGCAATAGCAGTTAGACTTATATACCGCTTCATAGGGCTTTCAGCCCTCTCTAAGCGGTTTACAGAGTCAGCATATTGCCCCCAACAACAATCCGGGTCCTCATTTTACCCACCTCGGAAGGATGGAAGGCTGAGTCAACCCTGAGCCGGTGAGATTTGAACAGCCGAACTGCTGAACTGCAGTCAGCTGAAGTAGCCTGCAGTGCTGCATTTAACCACTGCGCCACCTCGGCTCCATACAGTGGAAATCTTCTAGAATGGCCATTCCTGCATACATTATTTGTCAGTGGCAACCAGGGGATCAAGCCAGTTCTAAGATTAGCCCAGTTCTGGTTTTGACTTGAAGAGACATTTGGTCCAATTTGCAGTTTAATGGACTGGCCTTATCCAAACAGAACCAATGTCCTGAATTGGATTTGAACCATTATTTAAAAGCTCAGCTGGAATGGTTTGACCCTTTGATATTGCTAAGCCACTAACAGCGAATGTAGCAATGCTATTGTGTAGCTCACCTCTCTATTGTAGGGATTTACAACAGAAAGCACTATGGTTTTTCTCATATGCAAGCAAGATCTTGAAGTTATGTTTTTAGCTTCAAGCTTTACAACTCTTCAGAGTTATACAGAGGGCAAGAAGCAGAAATGTGTGCAAAGGAATGACAGAATGAGAGAGAATTATCTTTGTTTCCTGCTGACAACAATGCTTAGCGCTAGTATTATGGAGAGGGAGGCATTAATACCACATACTGCCTGCCACAAAAAATTAAACATACTCTTTTCCTCCACTGCAAGCCTAAAGGGACTAAAAGCATGTCACAATTCATAAGCCCTGATGCACTTTATGGAACCTTGCTGCAGCCTCAAAGAATTAACAGTTCATACATTCCAAAGTCAGGGGAAATGAAGTCATTAAATCCTAAAAAACAGCACCAGGGAGCTCAGGAAATAGAAAAAGGACGTACGGGTCATTAGACAGATAGTATCCATTTTAGTCTGGTGCCATTATCTTTCAACAGAAAGGAATACCGCAGACCTTGCTTCATATTTCCCTCTAACCATATTGCCAAACCCTTTCCTCAATTCAAGAGAAGCAGTCAAGTGGGACCCCCAAAAGGTAAAAAGTATGGAACAAAAAAAGAAGAAAAGAAATCCTGACTGTCTGCTGGAATAAAGTGGTGTTGTTCCCACATTGAACTAAATTAGATTGTTGGATAGAAGGGAGCATCCTTCTTTTATTCATCTATTAGGAAGCACTAGAACAGTGTTTCTCAACCTTGGCAACTTGAAGATGTCCGGATTTCAATTCCCAGAATTCCCCAGCCAGCATTCGCTGGCTGGGGAATTCTGGGAGATGAAGTCCGGACATCTTCAAGTTGCCAAGGTTGAGAAACACTGCACTAGAAGCACTAGAACATACAGAGAAGAAACCCAATTATTTATTTCTTTGTTTGTTTGATGGTCAAACATGTACAAGATAACAAGTATAGGTATGACCATAAACATGAAAAAAGGAAGTAAATACAGATAAATGGGGACAGTAAGACAGGGACAGTAGGCATGCTGGTGTGACACGCCAGTGGCTAGTAAAGCTGGCAGCAGTTTGGGACAGTGAGGAGGTTGGGGAGGAACCTGGGCCAGTCCTGGAGTCTGGGGAAGGCTCTGATGAGGGCTCTGTGTCAGAAGCAGAGAGGGGGCCTGGGCAGTCTGCCAGTTATCAGCTGCCTTCAGAGTCACGACATCAGTGAGGCAGAGGAACAGCTGAAGCCTGTTCCCAGTGTGCGCATAGCTGCCAGACGAAGGGAACAACTAAAGAACAGGGGTCGACTTGGGAGTAAGGCCACAGGTGGACAATGAATGACCCCTCCCAGAGGAAATATAAGAGGAGTGAAAGGGGAGTGGAGTTTGCAGGAGACAATTAGTTCGCTTAATTGTTTCATGACTCTCCAAGACTCCTTGCCAAGTTTTGCAGAGATCAGCCTGACAGCTCTCCAAGCCAGATAAGGTCTGTGACTGTAAATCCTCCCTTGAAAGACCTCATTGGATGGGAATGAGAAGAATTCACAGTAAATTAATAAAAGGGTTAATACCACTTTATAAGGCCTTGGGAAGGCCATACTTGGAATACTGCATTCAGTTTTGGTCACCACGATGTAGAAAAGATTTGGAGACTCTAGAAAGAATGCAGAGAAGAGCAATAAAGATGATTAGAGGACTGGAGGCTAAAATTTATGAAGAACGGTTGCAGGAACTGGGTATGTCTAGTTTAATGAAAAGAAGGACTAGGGGAGACATGATAGCATTCTTCCAATATCTCAGGGGTTGCCACAAAGAAGAGGGAGTCAAACTGTTCTCCAAAAGCACCTGAGGGTAGAACAAGAAGCAATGGGTGGAAGCTAATCAAGGAGAGAAGCAACTTAGAACTGAGGAGAAATTTCCTGACAGTTAGAACAATTAATCAGTGGAACAGTTTGCCTCCAGAAGTTGTGAATTTCCCAACACTGGAAGTCTTTAAGAAGATGTTGGATAGCCATTTGTCTGAAACGGTATAAGGTTTCCTGTCTAGGCAGGGGGATGGACTAGAAGACCTCCAAGGTCCCTTCCAACTCTGCTATTGTATTGTATATACAAAAACCATATCTTTTAATGTAGTGTTTGGTTTTTTTTTAAACTACACACTGCAACAAATCAGTGACAAAACGGGAAATGAGGCTATTGACTTAGGCACAGTGATCAATTATGGAATCATATATTTACACCCAAAGTGGGATGGGGGAGGGGGAGAAACATGATTTGGGCTAGATTTTCCAAACCACACAGCAGTGGAATGATGAGAAAAACATGCAACAGTGACTTTGATCCAAAGAACATCCAATCTAGAGGGAATCTGAAATGTATTCTTTGTCCAGAAATACTAGGAGGGGAGGGGATATCAGGCTCCACAATAAAGCCAAGTCTTTCTCAAAACTCAGTTTGACGCCTCCATTAGTGGCAATGGTTCAACCTCTTTTGAATGCCACCTCTCTCTTGGATACAAAGGAAAAAAATTGAACCCTATCTTCTTGATGAGTTCTCTCTCCAGCCAAATTCCTGATACTTTCATATTGCAGCAGGCAGGATCCCAATTTTCTGAAGCTTTATTTCAGAAAGTAGCTGCCCGCTTTCTGATCTTCTCCACAATGTAGAAATGGAGATTTATTTATTTTTATTTTTTGCCCTCCAAACAATCCAACAGCTGAACCACAGAAGTTCAGCCAGGAAAAATATCCAGATTTAGCAGATGAATTTGTCTATTTTGGTATTTAACTCTCCTTCAAAGGCCCCAGTTTTCTATGAATTTTATCTTTCTTTCACAAAGAGGGGGAATGGGATCAGAATGGAAACAGATTACGACTGGAATACACTTTTCTGAAAGTGACTGGTTCATCATTTGCCCAATGTAAGTAAGAGCGAAAAGCAAATATATATATTTTTTTGGCTACGAATAATCACTACCATCATGTTATTTTTCATTGTTTTATATGTGATAGCATTCTCTTTTGAAAAATATTCTCCAATTAAATATCTGGTGGCAGCATTCTTGTTTTAAAAATACCCTCCAATTAAGTATTTGAGTAATGCTGGTGGTCCACAGGGAAATAGATCTAATTTATGAATTTATCAATGAGTCAAGAATAGAATAAAATAGAATAGAATAACAGAGTTGGGAAGGACTTTAAAGGTCTTCTAGTCCAACCCCCTGCTTAGGCAGAAAACTCAACACCTCTTCAAACGAATGGTTATCTAATCTCTTCTAGTGTTGGAGCATTTACAATTTCTGGAGGCAAGTTGTTCCGCTGATTAATTGTTCTAACTGTCAGGAAATTTCTCCTTAATTCTAAGTTGCTCCTCTCATTGGTTAGTTTCCACCCATTGCTTCTGGTCCTGCTGGTGCTCATCTCCGTTTCAACGCCGAAGAGCCAGTGCTGTCTGAAGACGTCTCCGTGGTCATGTGGCCAGCATGACTAAATGCCGAAGGCGCATGGAATGCTGTTACCTTCCCAACAAAGGTGGTTCCTATTTTTCTACTTGCATTTTTTACGTGCTTTTGAACTGCTAGGTTGGTAGAAGCTGGGACAAGTAATGGGATCTCACTCCGTTATGCAGTGCTAGGGATTCGAACCACTGAACTGCTGACCTTCTGATCAACAAGCTCAGGGTCTTAGCCATTGAGCCACCAGGTCCCTTAGTTATCCTTAGCAGTAAGCATTACTGGGACAAGTAACGGGAGCTCACTCTGTTACACGGTGCTAGGAATTCGAACCACTGACCTTTCTAATTGACAAGGTCAGCATCTTAGCCACGTCCCTAATTCCTAAATTTAATTTAATTTAGAATTCCTAAATCTCCTGGCTTCTAGCTTGATGCCATAATCACCACATCAAACTGGTTCTCATTTTGGGATCGTGATTAAGAGCGCTTAGAAGCAAATCTCTTCCCAAAACTTGCTAAGAGATTTTAGTCCAGGGAGTCAATGCTGTCTTGAAGGCATCCTCCCCCCTCGCTCCCAAAATGGTGTTTACTCAATTGAATATCTCTCTTAAAGCTCATCTTTCAGATACTTGCATAATTCTCCCAAGAGTCAGCCTTACATAATAGAACTGTCAGGCCTGCAATTATATTCCTTTTAGAGTTTTGGTCTGCGACACTTTCTCTTATTTCATTATGTTGTTTCATTAGTATAGTTGATGGGAGGGGGGAATAGAAAGGAGTAGGATTGTGGAATGTGTTGTTGTCATTCTTTTCTAGAAGACCAAGGTCATCTTTTGTCTCCACACTTTTACACCCGACCGGAAGCAGCTGGGTGGAGATGACAGCGTGGAAGAAGAAGATTGGACCATGTGATGGATTTGTGGGTGTGGGGACAAGATCATGACCTTTCAACTGGGTGGGATTCTGATGTAATTTCCAGAATTGGGATTGCACAGATGTGCTAAGATGTCTGCTTTATTAAATTGGAACTTTAAGGATCGTTTTGCCTTGGACTCTGATTTAATTCTACATGATACTTGGAATGCTGAGAAGAACAACAACTTAACACAAACTTTTCCCAAAACAAACTTCAAATAATTCTAGGTTCACTTAAAGTTCTGACCCAGTTCTCAAATGCAACAAACCCTCTGCAATGATTCCTTTAGTAGGAGTGCCAGCAGCCCCGGCAATAAGTTTACCTCTCACCAAAGGCTAACAAGTCTGGCAGGCCTGGAGATGAATAGTTGTCTGCCACATCTATTCACCTGCGCCCCCTGCTTTTTATCCCCAGAGCTAGGATGGGGCTTCGCTAGCAGCGGTGGCTTTTCCTTCCCAAGGACCGGCCCATAGATTTCCACTGTTCTCCTCTCCTCTGCCTTCTGTGCATCCATGCATCAGGCACTGGATCCGGCTGTTCCTCCTCTTCCTCATCAACCACCTCCAGATCTGGGTGTTGTTGACTCTCCATCTGAGGGCTGACGGACAGCCCCCAGGCTCCACCTCTGTCTCTATGCCAGCTCCATTCCCTCTCCCTCCCCCGGAGCTCTCAGGTTGCCTTAATGCTGATCCTGACTCCCATGCCTCCTTCTCATCTCCTCATCCAGCTGCTGGAAGAGCCAACGGCCACAACACTTAAATTGGCTCAATCCACAGTAAGAGCCCCGTTGATAATAACGTAGGACAACATTGAAGATAAATATCACATAATTGAGTTGCTGGAGACTTACTTTTTTCTGAGGAAAGGTGTGTCTTGGTTTGCCCTCTGACCAGCCGGCAGGTGGAACCATCCCCTGAGCAGATCCCACAGTTGTCTTCTTTGGCGTGACTCCCAAGCTGTCGATCACAACCTACGGCCTGCCAATTAACAACACCGGAGTCAGAAGGGCGAAACCGACCCAGCCCACTTAGTTTTCTAGAGCGAAAACATCACATTCTCTCTGTCTAAGTTGCCTTTGGTTCCCCCCACCACCACCACCACCATCAAAGCACATTTTAACGTCAGCAGGAAAAGTGCTTTAAAGTACCGTAATTATTCCTTAATGGATTTCAGTTTTTAGGCCATGACAATGAAACTCTTTTGGTGTCCCTGCCTAATAAAATGTTTAAAATGTCTGTGTTAGTCAGAGAAACCCTATTTTTTCCCAGATTTTATTTATTTCATTCATATAACATTCAATTTCCATCGAACAGTGTGTGGTCTGGGTACAATTATTTTTTAAACAATCATAATCCACATATTTGTTGTAGTATTCATTATATAAATATAAAAATATAATAATCTAACAGCAATAATACTTAACATCTCCTTTAACAGCTCTCCACATTAATGTTTCCTCTTTTTTATGTCTTCTCCTTTCTAACTTCTGTTTCTGCTGTCTAGCCATTGATAAAATATATCCCATATAAAAAAGTATTCAGATTCTCCTTTATCCTTAATAGGTAAAGGTTCCCTTTGCACATATGTGCTAGTCGTTCCCGACTCTGGGGGGCGGTGCTCATCTCCGTTTCAAAGCCGAAGAGCCAGCGCTGTCCAAGGATGTCTCTGTGGTCATGTGGCCGGCATGACTAAATGCTGAAGGTGCAGGGAACGCTCTTACCTCCCTACCAAAGGTGGTTCCTATTTTTCTACTTGCACTTTTAACGTGCTTTCGAACTGCTAGGTTGGCAGAAGCTGGGACAAGTAACGGGAGCTCACTCCATTACGCGGCGCTAGGGATTCGAACCACTGAACTGCCGACCTTCTGATCAACAAGCTCAGGGACTTAGCCATTGAGCCACCAGGTCCCTTAGTTATCCTTAACGGTAAGTATTAATGTGTACATTTCTGCGCATTACAATATTTTCTTAATTACCGAGTCAAAGAAACACCATTGTGTCTCCCAGCACTTAAAAATCTCCATCACTATGAGGTTAAAAAGACGTTACTTTTCATCACATTCAAAGCAAGAAAGCCTAAGCTTTGGACAAGGATTCATTTGTAGACAACGAAGGGCCAAGATATTGCATTGTATCAGTGACAGCAATATCTCTCTCAATGGCAATATTGCCGTTTTGAGATCCTTATAAGTATCTCTGTGCAGTTCCCAAATAACAAAATTCAATTTAAGCAGCTTATTGTTTTTGTTTCATTTCAGATTCAGCTTCTCAACTTCTTCCCCTATTCCAAGTTTCTATGTCTGTCTCCATTAAAAAACATGATCTGCCTTGGAAGGTGGGGGGGAGGAGGAATAATGCTTAGAATAAGCTCACAAAGATCAAGTGGATGATTTAAGGTTCTCTCCCATTGATTTGGTGTATCTACCAATCTGTAATCTGATTCTACCTTAATCCAACCCAATGGTTTTATTCAATAAAACGTTTATAACCTCTGGCCCTCATTCCTTTCTTCTTACACGCAACATGGAGAAAATTAAATTAGAAGGAAAATGTTATTTGAGAGAAAAGGACCCTTAACCTTAAAGTAATTTCATCCTACTTCTGCATCAGCGTGTCAGTCTACAACTCCCCCCCCCAAAAAAAGTAGCGCATACTTTGAATAAACAGTTCCGCTATTTTTTCAATGGAAATATTTTCCAAGCAGGAAAAGCATTTATTCGTGTATCATGTATTCACGTATCGCTTTAAGCTGGCAACTTATTTTCATAAACTTTTTCCTCCAATATCTATGTATTTGTACTGTAATTTGAATAGAAAGCTACATCACAACATTTGTAAAAGTATCGCAGCAGTAAATTCGAGTACTTACATTAAAAGGAAAAGTAAGCATTTCCCCCCATGCCCAAAGAGAACAGAGGATGTTGCAGAAGGTCTACCAGTGAATTGCCAGTGTCCTTTGCAGTGTGTGTGTGTGTGTGTGTGTGTGTGTGTGTGTGTGTGTGTGCATTTACACAAACATCCTCCTTACATTTTACCTTCCAACCAGGTTAGGGTCTTCTACTCCAGGGGTATCAAACTCAATTTCATTGAGGGCCGCATCAGGATTTATTTTGGGGGGCAGGGTGGGTGTGGCCAGCTCGACATCACTCATGTCAGTGGTGCCTGTGGTGGCAAAAATGGGCTCCCGAGCTCCGTTTTTGGCTGCGACGGCTTCCTGCAACCCTCTGCCAATGAAAATGGAGCTCAGCAGGGCTGCCTGCAGCCCTCCTGTGCTCCATTTTTGCCGGCAGAGGTACAGCGGGAAGGTCCTTTGCTGTTTCCAGGGCGGCCCCACGGGCCAGATCTAAGCACCCCGTGGGCCGGATCTGGCCCCCGGGCCTTAGTGTGACACCCTTGTTCTAGTCCAACCCTTTGCTCAAGCTGGAGACCCTATACCAGTGGTCTCCAACCTTGGCAAATTTAAGACCTGTGGACTTCAACTCCCAGAGTTGAAGTCCACAAGTCTTAAAGTTGCCAAGGTTGGAGACCACTGCCCTATACCATTTCAGATAAGTCGCTGTCCAATCTTTTCTTAAAACTCTCCACTGATGGAGCAACCACAGCTTCTGAAGGCAAGCTGTTCCACTGGTAAATTGTTCTCACTGTTAGGAAGTTTCTCCTCAATTTTAGGTTGCTTCTCTCCTTGATTGGTTTCCATCCATTGTTTCTTCTCTTGTCTTCAGGCGCTTTGGAAAATAAGTTGACCCCCCCTTCTTCTTTGTGGCAGACACTTGAATATTGGAAAACTGCTGTCATGTCACCCCTAGTCCTCCTTTTCATTAAACTTGTAGACATACCCAATTCCAGCAACCGTTCTTCATATATTTCAGTCTCCAGGTCCATAATCATTTTAGCTGCTCTTCTCTGCACTCTTTCCAAAGTCTCAACATCTTGTTCTTTAATAATGTGGTACCCAAACTAGATGCAGTATTCCAGATCTGGACCTACTAAGGTTTTATAAAGCGGTACTAATACTTTAAGAGGGACACAGTGGCTCGGTGGCTAAGATGCTGAGCTTGCCGATCAGAAAGTTTGGCAGTTCAGTGAATTTAAATCCCTAGCGCTGCGTAACGGAGTGAGCTCCCGTTACTTGACCCACCATTTTTCCAACCTAGGAGTTCGAAAGCGTGTAAAAAATGCAAATAGAAAAATAGGAACCACCTTTGGTGGGAAGATAACAGCGTTATGTGCACCTTCGGAATTTAGACATGCTGGTTACATGACCACGGAGATGCCTTCGGGCAGAGCTGGCTCTTCGGCTTTGAAATGGAGATGAGCACTGCCCCCTAGAGTCGGGAACGACTAGCACATATGTGTGAGGGGAACCTTTACCTTTACTAATACTTCACCTTGATTTCAACACCTTGATTTGATGCCATCGAGCTTCAAGGCTTGAATTCTTCCGAAAGCAACAGCAGTTCAGTAAAAATGACTCATGATTATTTTTGAAAAGCTGTTCCTTGAACATGGGATACATTTAATTTATTAAGAATGCAGAGTTTCAACCATATAGAGGGCTGAACAGGAAAACTGTCTGGCAAAGGCCTTTGCTCAGTTTCACACTTCATCTCAACCAGCCATAAAAGAATCCAAGATTTTAACAATTAAGGCATTCGTTCGGCTCAATGCACCTCATATTGTTGGCTATTTACTGAGCAAAGGGATCAACTATAAATATTACAGGCAGATTGGGAAAACATCTGCAACCTTTTAGGGCATATCCAGAAATAATTATAAGTAGCTTTTCCCCTTTTATTTTTTTGCTTAAAAAAATAAACCTCTAGGATTATTGCCTCAAATGAAATAAGTGACAATAAATTTAAGGAAAAAGTGATTAATGGAAGAATTGGGACTCTGTCAAACTGTTAACATGAACCATCACAGCATAGCTGTAAAAACTGACCCAAATGTTGTAAGGGTCAGATTATAGTAAGCGTTCCAAACAATGTTTATGTGTGGGTTATGTGTGTAAATGTTTGTGGGTTTGTTTTTTTTGGAGAGACAGAAAAAAAATGAAAGATAATATGTGTATCGGGAAAGCTATGAAGTTTTTACTTAGAACAGAATTTTTTTTAAAAAAAATAGCCTTTTGCAAAACAGCTAAATAGCAAAAGAAAAGCATGAATTTCATAGGCCAGTGATGGTTAACCTTTTCAGCACCGAGTGCTAAAACTGGAGTACGTGTGTGCATTTAAACCCAAAAGAGAGCATCTGCCTGGTGTGCATGCACTCAGCAACTCTCCTGGCTCATGTTTCCTTGGAAGAACCCCCTGTTGGTATTGTACATTTATTCATCGATTCTTATGTATATAAAGAAGTTGAGGAATCCAGCTGAATCAGTTATCTCTGTGTGCTTTCTGGATTTGAACTTACGCAGCAAACTCTGACAAACAGAACAAGAGAGTTGGAAGGGATTTTGGAGGTCTTCTAGTCCAACCCCTTATGCAAGCAGGAGACCCTATACCATTTCAGACAAGTGACTGCCCAATCTCTTCTTAAAAACCTCCAGTGTTGGAGCATTCACAACTTCTGAAGGCAACTTCTGTCCCACTGGTTAATTGTTGTTAGGAAATTCCTCCTTAGTTCTCAGCTGGGTCTGTCCTTGATCACTTTCCATCCATTGCTTCTTGTTCTGCCTTCAGGTGCTTTGGAGAATAAGTTGTCCCCCTCTTCGTGGCAGAACTGATTTCCTCAACTTAGATGGCCCACTTTGCCCTTGAGACATCTCTAAGCGCTCTCCTAATTGTCAAAACAATAATTTACAAATGACGGTTGGAATTAATTCCTGGTGTAGAAAGGGATGGCAATTATCTTTCTATTCTTCTTTCTGAACTCCTGGTGTCCCTCAACATTGGCCGTGTGACTGAGATCCTTAGATTGAAGTTCAACAAACCTTTGTGGTGGGTTCTCCAACATCAGAGATGTTTAATGGATTGGAGAACCATTGTCTGAAATGGTATAGGATTTAATGCCTGAGCAGGGGGGTAGGACTATAAGACGCCCAAATTCCCTTCCAACTCTATTGTTCTGTTGGAATTGTACCTTCTGAATCACTCCACAATACATGTAGAAGCAGATCTGAAGATACCTAAATCTAGTCATATCACCACAAAGATTACACTAAAAGTTAAATTTCCACCCATTCCTTCTTTGGGAAATAAGAGTATTTTTTTTTAAACCAATAGCTTTAAAATTACGAGAGAGAATACATTGTTTTCTCTTACAACATGATATTCTCTATGTAATAATATACATGTGATTATATGTTATGGAAATGAAAATAAAATATTCTTAAACAAGTTTTAAAAAAAACAAAGAAAAAAAATTACGAGAGAGAATGAAAACTAGGGTTACTAAATAACCCACAATAATACAAACAAGGAGAGGTGAAGACTAAATTAGTCTTGATATATTCGAAGCGGTTATAAAAAGGTAAAGGTTCCCCACACACATACGTGCTAGTCATTCCGGACTCTAGGGGGCAGCACTCATCTCCCTTTCTAAGCCAAAGAGTCAAACCTGTCTGAAGACTTCTCCAAGGTCATGTGGCCGGCATGACTAAACCTGAAGATGCACGGAACGCTGTTACCTTCCCACCAAAGGTGATTCCTATTTTTTCTACTTGCATTTTTACATGCTTCATGTAGGTTGGCAGAAGATGGGACAAGTAATGGGAGCTCACTCCATTACGCCGCATTAGGGATTTGAATCGCTGAACTGCTGACCTTCTAATCGACAAGCTCAGCGCCTTAGCCACTGAGCCACCGCGTCCCTTGAGAAGCGGTGATAGAACTTCATAAATATTTCTCAAAATGTAAATCCAGAAATCAGCCAAAAAAAAAGAAAAAGTTTCCACAGCTGTTTCTATAGTTCTCCTTCCCATTTGGATTCAGCCAACAAATTAGATTTAAATGAAAACCATGAACACAGGATGTTTCCTTTCGATATGTGAAGGTTAATGCAGAACTGGCCACATTCAAAAATGTTCATTTCTTAAGCAGATGGTAGGACTTAAATATCACCCAAAAGAAAAGGTGGAGGGAAAGAGAAGGCTAAAAAAAGACCAAGTCAAGATAGTAAACATAACAATATCTAAAACACTGATCATACCGAGCAAAGTATCTTCTTGAGAAACTATTTTAGTCTTGGCTTATCCCAAGAAGCTACATACTGAGTGTAATGAAAGAAGCTTCCACCATTCACCTAATTCCGGTCACTCTCACAGAATCCCAGTTAGAGGGATGGGAAAAGTAAGTCTAATATTACTACAAGTGCAGTGGTGGGATTCAAATAATTTAAAAACCGGTTCTCTGCCCTAATGACCAGCTGGGTAGGCAGGGCTTGGTGGTCATGTGACTTGGTGAGTGTGGCCAACTCAACATCTCTCATGTCGATGGGCATGTCGCCTTACATGTTGCAGTGTAATCAGGCTTAACCAGAGAGGCAGTTTCTGTAAGCAGGGCAATCAAGATGAGGCTAGAAACAACACCAGAATGTTTCCTTCCTGCCTTCCTTACAGGATTAGCCCTGTGAAGTGGGAAAAAATAAAATGAGATTTCTTCCAACAACCGGTTCTCCCAACTGCTTGGAAAGTTAACAACCGGTTCGAACACAATAGGTGTGAACCGACTGAATCCCACCACTGTACCAGTAGCAGGAGAAAATCAAGTACTAAGATTATGCATTTTTCTTTGCGACATGCAACCCCGTGAAGACATGTGAGTGATCTTAAGGCAGTGATGGTGAATCTTTTCGGGACCAAGTGTCCAAACAGGAATGCACATGTGTGCATCCATGCATGCATGTGTGCACCGGAGCCCCGGAAACTCAAAGACCAGCTGCTCTTCAGGTTTCCAGGGCTCCAGCATGTGTGAAGATCAGCTGGCTGGTATGCATGTGTGCACCAGAAACTAGAAGAGCTTCAGTGACTCCATCCAGCAACCTCATTCTCTGTTGTCCCCTTCTTCTTTTGCTCTCAATCATTCCCAGTGTTAGGCTCTTCTCCAGGGAGTCCTTCTTTCTCATTAGGTGGCCAAAGGATTTGAGTTTCATCTTCAGGATCTGGCCTTCTAAAGAGGAGTCAGGGTTGATCTCCTCTAGGACTGACCGATTGGATCACCTTGCAGTCCAAGGGACTCGCTGGAGTCTTCTCCAGAAACCAGAGTTCAAAGGCCTCCATTCTTTGGTGCTCAGCCTTCCTTATGGTCCAACTTTCACAGCCATCCATTGCAACTGGGAAAACCATCGCCTTGACTATACACACTTTTGGTGGCAGGGTGATGTCTCTGCTTTTTAGTATACAAAACCCAGAACCTTTTAATATGAAAACTCTGAATACTTTACATGTTAATAAGAATCAGGCAAAGGTATGATTAAATGGCCTGCCCAATCTGGATCTCATAATCTCCAAGGGTTTCCAAAATAACTTTCCCAGAAACTTGTTACCTCCTTTCCCTTTTCTTTTTAAACCCCCAGTATCAAGTTCAGCCTCTCAAGAAGTCATTGGCCCAATCTGTTTCCTCTGATAAGGACCTAGGTTGCTTGGAATAGATGTGCGAAGTGAGCGTCAAATAACTCAGTGGAAAAAAAAGTATGGTGGCGAATGCCCAAAAAAAATTACGCAGGATGCCTCTTCCAAAATAAGAGAGGAATTCTGTAAGAAGTAGGATGCAGAGCTGGAAGGAAAGCTAGTAATGCATAGTAAGCCTACTGAATATCCAGAGTCCGTGTGGGATTCAGCCACTTCACACCTATTGTGTTCAAACCGGTTGTTAACTTTCTAAGCAGTTCAGAGAACTGGTTGTTGCAAGAAATCTCCTTTTGTTTTTTTCCCACTTCACAGGGCTAATCCTGTAAGGAAGGCAGGAAGGAAACATTCTGGTGTTGTTTCTAGCCTCATCTTGATTGCCCTGCTTACAGAAACTGCCTCTCCAGTTAACCCTTATTACATTGTCACAGCTAAGGCGAAGCGCCCATCGATGTGAGTGATGTTGAGTTGGCCACACCCACCCACCCACATGACCACCGAGCCACGCCTACCAAGCTGGTCATTAGGGCAGAGAACCAGTTGTTCAATTATTTGAACCCCACCACTGTCCATAGTGTAAAGAAAACAGATGGAAGGGAAATGGCCCTTGCACGAAACAACTTGATAGATCAGTGTGCAGCTTGCCAAAGTTTCAGAGAGAAGCAAACACAGCAGCTTCAGAAGAAGCATACAAATCCTTTGTAGGAAATTAACAGAAGAACAAGAGTTAGAAGGGACCTTGGGGCTCTTCTAGTCCAACCCCCTGCTCAGGCAGGAAACCCATTTCAGATAAAGGTTGTCCAATATTTTGTTTAAAACTTCCATATTGGAGCATTCACAACTTCTGGAGGTAAATTGTTCCATTGATTAATTGTTCTAATAGTCAGGAAATTTCTCCTCAGTTCTAAGTTGCTTCTCTCCTTGATGAGTTTCCACCCATTGCTTCTTGTTCTACCCTCAGGTGCTTTGGAGAATAGCTTGACTCCGTCTTCTTTGTGGCAGCTCCTGAGATATTGGAAGACTGCTATCGTGTCTCCCCTAAGTCCTTCTTTTCATTAAACTAGACATACCCAGTTCCTGCAACTGTTCCTCATATGTTTTAGCCTCCAGTCCCCTAATCATCTTTGTTGCTCTTCTCTGCACTCTTTCTAGAGTCTCCACATCTGTCTAGAGTCTCCACATCTTTTTTTACATCGTGGTGACCCAAACTGGATGCAGGATTCCAAGTGTGGCCTTACCAAGGCATTATAAAGTTGGTATTAACCCTTCAATATGATCTTGATTCTATCCTTCCATTAATGTAGCCTAGGATTGTGTTGGGTTTTTTTTTTGGTCCCAAGCAGAAGGACAAAATCATCCACAGCAGTCATATGGCATATTGATTTAGATGAGTTAATTTGAAAGCCTTTGCCAAGCCTTTGGCGATTAGTGCTAAGTAGGTGTCAGAAGTCAGGAGAAGTGAATTTCCAAGTTGTGTAACTTTGGCCGATTTCTCTGTTTTGCCCATTTCCATGCTGGGGGCAGCTGTTGGTCACCCTGTAATTTGGCTGCTGTTGTTTAAGTTCTCTCATTGTTTCGACTCATTCAATTGATTCCTTCTGTTTTTGTTATTCGTGAAAGTGGATCATCTAGATGATTGAATGCCTCTTTCTGAACCAGGAAAAAGTAAAGATGTCAGATTCTAGGAAAGCAGCCAAATGCCCCTTTTTAATTACTATTGGTAGCAGGGCTGCATTTCCTAAAGTTTGAAATGCATTAGTTAGGCTCCCTTTTTTAAAAAAAAATCATAAAAGAAGCATTGTAAGTTGGCATCGTTAAATCACCACAAGTTGGTTTTAAGTCTCAGTTCATACGCACTCTATAGACAACTCTCTATGTAACCTAATTGCTCTGCTATAGTGATCCTATTTACAACCAGAAACTAGATGTTATCCCCCAATTCAGATTCATTCAGAGGCCCAAAGTCCTAAAAAATAAAGAAAATGATGTTTTTCCATACCATATATAAATTTATAAATAAATAAATAACTCTTTATAAATCTCTATTGTATAACTGGGGATGTGGTGGCTCAGTGGCTAAGATGCTGAGCTTGTCGATCAGAAAGGTTGGGAGTTTGGCGGTTCAAATCCTTAGTACCGCGTAACGGAGTGAGCTCCCGTGACTTGTCCCAGCTTCTGCCAACCTAGCAGTTCAAAAGCACGTAAAAAATGCAAGTAGAAAAATAGGAACCACTTTTGCTGGGATGGGAACAGCGTTCTGTGCGCCTTCGGCATTTAGTCACACCAGCCACACGACCACGGAGACGTCTTCGGACAGCACTGGCTCTTTGGCTTTGAAACGGAGATGAGCACCGCCCCCTAGAGTAGGGAACAACTAGCACATATGTGCGAGGGGAACCTTTACCTTTTTATTGTATAGCTGCAATAGTGGAGTCCTTGGTACTCTCTGAGTTTGATTGTTTTCTTGTGCCATTTCCTTACCCAGCTAGGCAATATCATCAGTGCCAGAAGGAAGTGGGGTTTGCTCTCTGTTTTTATACAACTGGCTTTCCTTGGCAGGGTTGGTGAGGTTGTTCTTGGTGGCTCCTTGATTAGGCTATTGTTTACTGTGATGACCCTGGACAAGGCACGAAGGCCACACAGCCAGCTGAGAGTTCAAACTCCCCTTTAATGCTCCAAATTTCCACTGCTTGCCCTCTCTCGGTCATCCTGCCCCCGTACCTCCCGGCTAGCAAGCCATCCCAATCCCAAGGGGCCTTGGGCTGCCTCATCATGGTCTTTCCCACATTCCTCCGAAGTCAATAAAGGTGCCCCCCTAGATCTCTGTCGGCTCCGGCTCTGGCTTGTCCTCCACAGATTCAGGCTCCAACAGGGGCATGACAGTTTATAGTGTTTAATTGTTTGTCTAAGTCAGGGGTGTCAAACTCGATTTCATTGAGGGCCACATTAAACTGCAAATTGGACCAAATGTCTCTTCAAGTCAACACCAGGACTGGGCTAATCTTAGAACTGGCTTGATCCCCTGGTTGCTACTGACAAGAAAGATATGCAGGAATGGCCATTCTAGAAGATTTCCTCTTAATTTCTAATTAAGACAAATGATTCTAATTTCTAATTAAGACAAATGATTCTAATTTCTAATTAAGACAAAAGAGTGCAGAGAAGAGCACCAAAGATGATTAGGGGACTGGAGGCTAAAACATATGAAGAACGATTGCGGGAACTGGGTATGTCTAGTTTAATGGAAAGAAGGACTAGGGGAGACATGATAGCAGTCTTCCAATATCTCAGGGGTTGCCACAAAGAAGAGGAAGTCAAGCTATTCTATCAGGGTTGTGTTTGACCTTGGAGGTGGGTGTGGCCAGCTTGACGTCACTCATGTCGGGGGGGGGGTGCTTGGGGTGACCCAAGCGTTCCGCCGGCGAGAAAGAGCTCCCAAGCTCCATTTCTGGCTGTGACAGCCTCCTGCAACCCTCCGCCAGTGAAATCGGAGCTCAGCAAGGCTGCCCATGGCTGTTGTGAGCTCCGTTTTCACTGGCAGATGCACCACGGCTCTTCCTTCTCTGTTTCTAGGGCAGATCTTTAGCATCCCGCAGGCCAGATCTGGGCCCTGAGTCTTGAGTTTGACATCCCTGGTCTAGGTTGATTGTGGGGTATTGTTTACTGCTCAATTATTGGTGTGGTATAAGTCAACCCTGAGCCACAAATATAGTCTTCTATTGGATCTCCATACTGTACAAAACAAGGGGTGGGTTCCTGCTGGCGATACTATCGGTTCGGTGCCCGAAAAATTTTGCACACCATTAAAAAAAGAAATAATAATTTTTTTTCAATGAAGATTGTTCTGCGCAAGTACAGACCAGAAAATAAAGATGGTGGCGCCCAGGATCGAACCGCTACAGTCACAGGTTCAGCCGAGTTACTACCTACTCGGCTGAACCGATCCGTACCGGTAGAAACCCACCTCTGGTACAAACGAGGTTTTAAATAATAATTCCCAGTAAAACGAGACCTAATAGCTATTGCTAAACTCTAAGAGTATCAAAAAAAGCTTACAAACACACAAACACATCTAAAGTACTAGAGAGTGGTGATCAGACAACATTAAACATTTCGCCTTTCCCTTCTGGGGAAAATACTAAAAATATAGCAGTAAATATTAATGACGCAGAACCTGTCAATTCCAGATACAGATTTTTTCCTCCCATGACAGAGGAAAAATGGCAGAGAGAGGGCCATTTTCTTAGGTGTGGTGTGTTTGTTTTTAATCAAGGTGGCTACACTGCTATACGCTGGAGTAATTGTAGGTCGGAATGAAAACTCCATTAAAAAGACATAAAACCCAGGGCAGTGCAGCTTAAGGTTGTCGTAATCCCAATGCTATTCTTTTGCCAAATGTCTCACTTTTTCCCTGAGTGTACACCTACTCTTCTCATCAACCATGTCAAAAGGTTTCTTGAATTGCTCACGTTCAAGCGTTTAATAGAGTGGTAGTAGCTGTGTTGCCAAAAAGAAGGCTAATTGCAAAACCATCCTAGGTAAAATTATTCCTGTATTTTCTTTTTAAAGGTGGAGGGGGGGAGTCATATTAGTTAAGGGGCACCTTTGAGGTTGGGAAACTCCAAGTAAAGCTTTTTGTTTAACCCTCATTCCCATTTTTTAAAATCTATTATGTGTGGATAAATTTTACATTTTGTGTTTCAAAACTGCTGGCAAAGTGTTAGTAAATCCAGACTGGGGTATCTCTGTAACCCAAGGATCCGGGCTAAATTGCTAGATTGATTGCTTGTCTTCAGATATGGCTCTGGGTGGGAAGGAAATGCAATTTCTGTTTATCTTAAAACCCTCGTATCTTTCTTCTCTTATTTTGCATAATATGTCCTGGGACAACCGTTTTTCTTCTTCTGTCCTCTTAGCATCCATACACGGACAGATCTTCACACTCCTGAAATGAATGAATTGTTTCCTGCAAAAGCCCATTCCCCTTTCTCTCCTCTTTTATTTCTTATGGGAGGGGGCATTCACCGTCTACCTGTGGCTTTACTCGCAAGTCGACCCTGATTTCTTAGTTGTTTTTTTCTTCTGGCAGCTCTGTGCATGCGCACACTGGGAACTGGCTCCAGCTGTTCCTCTGCCTCATTGCTGTCTAGCTCTGAAGGCAGCTGAGAACTGCCAGACAGCCTTGGCCCCACCTCATCCGATGCAGAGCCCTCATCCGAGCCTTCCCCAAACTCCAGGACTGGCCCATGCTCCTCCCCAATCTCCCCACTATCCGACTCTGCTGCCAGCTCTGCTGGCCGCTGGCAGGCCACAATACACAGATACCACTGAAAACCGAGTTGCAAAAAATGCCGTACCTGACATATTCCACTGATGCACATATCCAAGGACTTGGCATTGCAGCGGGTGCCATCCAGAACTTTGGGAGCAAGCTCAACGATCAAAGTTCTCCCCAAAGCTTGACACTTCAAGGCACACGGAGAGCTGGAATCATCAAAGATGGGGGTCCATTCATAAGAATGTCCTTGGTACTTGACATCATTGTAAGCTGAACATTGCTGGGCCCGGAAGTCACCAGAGTCTGCGGGGCAATCCTGGAAAAACAAAACAAAAATGAGGAGGTTTTATTATTATTATTTTCTAGTAAAAAAAATTATCCACCCCACTCCCACGAAACCCCGCTTTCATTTTTAAGCCGTTTCTTGACGACATGTAACTCAGTTTGACTTACTTCTAAGTCAACATTATACGACTGTGGCTAGAAATTAGTGCATAATAGATTAACTTGCCTGGCCATTTTTTTTATGATTGATTTATTTTATTTATAATACTTTTCATCTCCATCAAACAATGTGTGAACTGGGTACAATTATTTGACAGTTCATAGGCCACATAGTTGTTATATTCATTGCAACAACATTGATAATATAACTACATATCAAGATAATTATAATCATACATACATATCTCCCAGCGGCCAGTAAGATCCCACAGATTGGGCCTCCTTCAGATGCCGTCAGCCAGACAGTGTCGGCTGGCGGGCCCCCGGAGGAGAGCCTTCTCTGTGGCTGCTCCGACTCTTTGGAATCAGCTACCCCCAGAGATCCGGACCATACCCACTCTCATGGCCTTCAGGAAAGCTGTAAAAACTTGGCTGTTCCGGCAGGCCTGGGGCTGTTGACCTCACTGTTGAGGTCCAGCCCCAATTAGAATGAATGTATGAGGTGTTGCTATTTTAAACCATTTTCTTTTGTTATGTGTGTCTTTTTTTCTCTTTATTTTTGTAAGCCGCCCGGAGTCCTTCGGGATTGGGCGGCATATAAATGTGGTTAATTAAATTAAATTAAATTAAATACATAATATCATCATAAACTTCTCTCCAGAGTAACACTTTCTCTTCTTGTATGTCCTCTTCCTAACTTCTGTTTCTGTTCTCCAGCCATTGATAAAATACATCCCATGTCAAAAAATATTCAGTTTCTTTTCTGTCCTTGATAATAAGCATTAATCTGTCCATTTCTGCGCATTTCATTATTTTCTGAATCACCCTCTTGTCTGACGGGATCTCCTCACTCTTCCACTGTTGTGCAAATACGAATACGATCCTAGCCAAAGTCAGTACACATGAAATCAAATATAAGCATAGGTATAATCTTTATTGTCACTCTACTTAAATACAACAAAATTGGTTATATATATAGTCTTTTTATCGTATTTTTTCCAGTAGGATGCCCAACAAAAATGGTCTCAGTTCAATATGCTTCTTTGTCATTTTTTCCAACCAGATATGTATTTTCAACCAGTATTTTTTAGTTTTGGGACATGTCTCCACCACATATAGTAATACGAACCTGGAGTTTGGTTACATTTCCAACACTTGGCTGATCTATCTTTATACATTCAAGCCAAAGTGGTACAAAGTGCCATCTATGAAACATTTTGTACAAGTTTTCCTAATATTCAGCTGACATTGTCATTTTTGCATTGCTATCCCATCGTTTCTGCCATTTATCTAATTCTATTCTGTATCCGACATTCTTAGCCCAAGCAATCATTGTCTCCTTTCAGTCAACCTTGAGCCTGGTGAGATTTGAACTACCAAATTGCAAGCAGCCGGCAGTCAGCAGAAGTAGCCTGCAGTACTGCACTCTAATCACTGCACCACCGTGGTTCATGGTACCAATCTCAGATCCATGCTAATAACAGGGAATATAAACCAATGAGGATGTATATGGTGCTTCTATATATGGGCATGTTTTCCCTAGATAGACAGAGTTACAGATATATATGGATCTGTGCACACAAACAATTAATTGTTCATATTTATAGGCTGCCAAGATCCTAAAATTACACATGGAAGCCAAATCATGTTGGCGAGAACACAGCTGGCTTCCTCACACAGAAAAACATGTAATTTATGGGGAAATGGTCTAAACAAGATTCCCCTCTACTTTCAATGAATAGGACCCATAAGGATTATCTTAAACACTTCCATGTGCAAATCACAGAAGCAGAATGGAAAGCAGAAAAGGAAACACAAAACATGGAGGCTTAAGGAAGACTGAACAATGTCACAATTTACAAGGAACAGCTTGTGCAGATTGTTGTCCTGGGAGACAGATAAAAACATCGTCAGGCAGATAGTAGTTTCTATTTTCAAACTAAGCAGGTGAACAGCACAGGTTAGGTCAATTTTTTATGTTGGTCTCAGACCAAAACAAGAAATATACTCATAAGTGATCTGCCGGCACCGATAAACCAGTCTAGTTTACAAAACTGGTAAAGCAAAATTAAACACACGTATGAAATAGATTGATAGGGGCAAGTGAGTTGAATAAAAAGAGAAGAAATCTAAGACTAGACTATAAATGAAATAATAGGTAAAGTTACACAAAACACCACTAGGTAGCAGGAATTTGAGCTGTCAAATTTTGACCGATCTTAACATGCTGCTGGGCAAAATCCAGCCCTGCCCAGTATAATAAATGATAGTTTATTAATTATATAATAGAGCCAAGGTGGCGCAGTGGTTAGAGTGCAGTACTGCAGGCTACTTGTGCTGACTGCCGCCTGCCTGCAATTTGGCAGTTCGAATCTCACCAGGCTCAAGGTTGACTCAGCCTTCCATCCTTCTGAAGTGGGTCAAATGAGGACTCAGATTGTTGGGGGCAAGAGGCTGACTCTGTAAACTACTTAGAGAGGGCTGGAAAGCACTGTGAAGCAGTATATAAGTCTAACTGCTGTTGCTATTAAGTTTCACCTTAAAATGAAAAGGAGAAAAGCTAATTTTGTATTCTGGGCTGTAAAATTCAAACACAGAACTATGAGCAGTATCCACCCTCTTTCTAACTGTGGAGGGTGTTTTCAACACTGGGTCCCTAATAAGCAGTGTTCATTAGGATCTGGAGCTTAGGATCATTAGGATCTGGAGCTGGCAAAAGAGACTACTCCGTGAGTTTCCTACAGTAGGCAGAAGACAATCAAACACATTCTAGGTTATCTCTCTTTTGAGTGTCCAACACATATTCTGGGCATAGTTTTATGGAAAACCAGAAGGAAGACTTGAATAGTGGCTTCCTAAGCTTGTATCAACTTGCTCTCAACTATCTTCCAACTTAACTTTGCTTCTAAGCAGTTAGATGTGGTGGCGTAGTGGTTAGAGTGCAATACTGCAGGCTACTTCTGCTGACTGCCGACTGCTTGCAATTTGGCAGTTCGAATCTCATCAGGCTCAAGGTTGACTCAGCCTTCCATCCTTTCAAGGTGGGTAAAATGAGGACCCAGATTGTTGGGGGAAATAGGCTGACTCTATAAACCGCTTAGAGAGGGCTGTAAAGCTATATAATGCAGGAGATAAGTCCAGGTGCTATTGCTATTGCTTGTTTGTTTAAATGTAGCAAAGCCCAATTAAAGAAGATAGGGAAGAGAAACTAATTTTGTAGAGACACTGAACCCAGCATAATAGCTGAGGCCAAGGGAAGCATTCAGGGCGGAAATAATTGTGCAATTTTGACTTAAATCACACTTACAAATAAATATGCAGAATTGACTGTGCACTGCCATAACTTGGTCGTTTAATGTACATTCAGCAATGCAAAATGAAATTGAGCAAGATTAAGAACGAGGAAGCCTTTGCAAAATTATAGTAAACATTCAAGATATTTCCCATCATGTGTTGGACTTAAGTCACACGTGGGTGTGTTCCTCAAATTAATGACATAAATTTGCTCTGTTATGTGGCTCACACATCATAAAACTCCTTCAAGGAAGGGTGAAGAAAATTGGAGCAATTCAAAGTATTGGGGGGGGGGGGGACCGAACAAGCCTCATGTTGTCTTGCTGGAGTTGATTGTCACTTCTTGAATGCAAAGATAGCAGAGGTAGTCCTCATTTAGCAACCACAATTGGGACTGGCAACTTAGTTGTTAAGTGAGCTTGTTGTTAAATGAAGCCGTGACTGTACTTATGTTCTTACTTCAGCTTTCCTTTACTTATAGACCTACAGTTTGCGTTCAATACAAAGTCTGGTTGTAAAGTTACTTTTTCATCACTGTCACCACTTCTAAAGCTCCCCACATAAAATGGTCGTTAAATGAGAACGACCTGCATACAGCTGCATCATGAGAAAATCAGCCAGTTGAAACTTTGCTAAGACAGAAGAATTAGCTACAGGGCAAATAATAACAAATAAAACTTCTACAACTTGGTTTGAGAGACCCACATTTTCTTGTTTGTTTGTTTTTTAACTTTATCTTTGGAAACGTCCCAATGACTCCTTGGCACTATTCTATCACCTTAATTGTTGTATCTGGTTCTTCTGTCTAGTCTCCTGAATTGCTTGGATCAGTTCTTGTGGTTTGCAGGCTTAACCTGCTGCAGTGATAGTGCAATCATTCCCCCCCCCCCTTCAAGCTTCAATCGAGCACATGTTCCTGGTCCCGACTTCAGATTCCTTCTTTGGCACGGGCCCCGATTCTAAACTCCCTGATTCTGTGCACATTTTGGCTTTTAGACCTTTCCATGGAAACATGCAGCAACAAAATATGTTAATAGCTGACAGCAAAACATATCCACCAGTAAAAAAAGTTTGGGGAAAGATGCGAGAGACGATCCACAGAGCCTCTAGGAAACAATTTTGCGTCGGATGACAAGATACTGTGGCCAGTTTATTTTACGAATTGCACTTCCAAAAAGCATGGAGATCTTTTCCAGATCTTTGACCAAAATAAGAGTTTTGCTCCAGAAAGAGAAGCTGTACTCAAACACTCACTACAGATCTCATGCAATGGGAAAAAGTAACCCAAACCAATTACATTGATAAAATGCAAAGAAGAAAACAATAGAATACGTGTTTAGGGATCATGAAAGTTCGAGTACATTAAAAAATGTGCAAATAGTTTCTCATCAGCTAGGCACAGGGTGGGACTAGAACATCTCCAAGGTCTCTTCCTGTTGTGGCCTGCCAGTGGCCAGCGGAGCTGGCAGCAGATTCGGACAGTGAGGAGGTTGGGGAGGAACATGGGCCAGTCCTGGAGGCTGGGGAAGGCTCTGATGAGGGCTCTGTGTCAGAGGCAGAGAGGGGGCCACAGCCGTGTGCCAGTTATCAGCTGTCTTCAGAGTCAGACATCAGTGAGGCAAACAAACAGCTGGAGCATGTTCCCAGTGTGCGCATGCACAGAGTTGCCAGACGAAGGGAACAGCTAAAAAACAGGGGTCGACTTGGGAGTAAGGCCACAGGTGGACGATGAATGGTCCCTCCCAGAGGAAATAAAAGAGGAGCGAAAGGGGAGTGGAGTTTGCAGGAGACAATTAGTTCACTTAATTGGCTCGTGATTCTCTGAGACTCCTTGCCAAGTTTTGCAGAAATCGGCCTGGCAGCTCTCCAAGCCAGATGAGGTCTGTGACTGTAAATCCTCCCTTGAAAGACTTTGCTGGATGTGAATGAGCAGAATTCACAGTCAATTAATCAAAGGGGTTTTTGTCGGGACCAGGAGTTTGCCTCATGCTCTCGGGAAGTCTAGGTGAGAACACTTCCAACTAGGGGTGGGTTGTAGCCGGCACTACTGCCGGTTCCTCATGTGTGTGCTTTGCCCTGCACTTGATGCATGTTGTGCATGCATGCGCAATGCAAATAAAATTGTTCTACACATGCGCAGAACTGAAAAACAAGGCATCAACGGCGCTGACCAGGAAATCGGTTCGGGGGCATGGCAGGCCTGGGTCGCTGCCGGTTCCAGTCACCCAGACCGCCAAACCACTACCGGTTCTGTTGAACTGGTCCAAACCATGTGAACCCACCACTGCTTCCAACCTATGCATCTGTGTACAGTCATCAAGTCTACGTAGGCTTCTAAGTTTGAATCAATCATTTTAATCAATCCATTTCAAATTTAAAATTAATACTTTCAAACTCAACATTTGAAGAGCTGTATTTTTCCCACACCTTTACATTTAGCTTCTGAACGTTTAATCTCACTGTTGGGGAGAAAAATAAATATTCTGGGCTCTGATCCTCCCCCCTTCCTTTACTTTAACAAAAGAAGGCAGGTTGCCAGAACTTTAAAGCTGTTTGATCTGGGAAAGGCAAGAACAGTCAAACAGAATTAGAGACCAGACTTACATTATTGCTGCAGGTTTTATATCGGATATTTCTGCCTTGACAGTTTCTGAAAGACAAGAAAAATAAGGCTTGAGTGAAGTTATTCTAAAGAAATCTCACTGAAAGACAAGGGTGTAAAATTATTATTTTTGCTGTGCGCGCGCACACACACACACACACACACACAGCATACATATCTCATGTTTAATTATGTTTAGAGGATGATGGGTTAATTTCCTCTCCTTTACAGCAGTGGAACATCTCAACCTAAAATGAATTCTGAAAAATTATGAACAAAATTGTATAGGGCTCACTAGCGCAAGCCTGCTAGATAACAGAGAGAATTATTTATGAGCAAATATTCAACTTATACAATGCAGAGATCAAGGATCGCTGCCAGCAAGATAGGGAACTCAAATGGGCAATGGATTGGGAGCCTGTGAACAAGAAAGAAAAAGAACAGGGAAGAAAGGGTTAAGCCACTCTAGATCTCTAACCAGTGAATGTACCACTGAATGGAACAAGGATGACTAGGGGACTGGAGGCTAAAATAAAGAATGAATGGCTACTGGGATTGGGCATGTCTACTTTAATTAAAAAGAAGGAGGACTAGGGGGTGACATGGTAGCAGTGTTCCAATATCTCAGAGGTTGCCACAAAGAAGAAGTCAACCTTTTCTCCAAAGCATCTGTAGGTAGGAGAAGAAGCAATGGATGGAAATTAAACAAGGAGAGAAGCAGCTTAGAACTAAGGACTGTTTTTCTCTTGTTCTGTTATACCTTCTGAAAGCCCAGTGATCTACCTACCTTTGGGTAGATTTCCACATTAAGCCCTTGATATCCTACTTCAACATTTTAAAATCTCTTCTTTGTTTGTATTTAAATTGTTCCCTTGGGGGGAGAGGCATTTCTGTTCTGACCGAGGCTTCCCAAAAGAGCCTGAAGCAAACTCCTTGCCCCAACAAAAACCCCTTTTATTAATTTGCTGTGAATTCTGCTCCTTCACACCCAGCAAAGTCTTTCAAGGGAGGATTTACAGTCACAGACCTTATCTGGCTTGGAGAGCTGCCAGGACGATCTCTGCAAAACTTGGCAAGGAGTCTCAGAGAGTCATGAACCAATTAAGGGAACTAATTGCCTCCAGCAAACTCCACTCCCCTTTCGCTCCTCTTTTATTTCCTCTGGGAGGGGCCCAATAGTGGGTTTCAAAAAATTTTGGAACTTCTTCTGTAGGTGTGGCCTGCTTTCCGGGTCCACTGGTGGAACCTCTTCTAACCGGTTCGGTAGATTTGACAAACCGGTTCTACCAAATAGGTGCAAACTGGTAGGAACCCACTTCTGGAGGGGCCATTCACCATCCACCTATGGCCTTATTCCCAAGTCAACCGATGTTCTTTAGCTGTTCCCTTCATCTGGCAACTCTGCGCATGCGCACACTGGGAACAGGCTCCAGCTGTTCGTCTGCCTCACTGATGTCTGACTCTGAAGGCAGCTGATAACTGACATATGGCTGTAGCCCCATCCCTGCCTCTGACAGAGAGCCTTCATCAGAGCCTCCCCCAGACTCCAGGACTGGCCCATGTTCCTCCCCAACCTCCTCACTGTCCGAATCTGCTGCCAGCTCCACTGGCAGGCCACAACAATTTAATGCAAGCAGCCTAGATATCTAGGGCTGAGAGACTCCCGAATCCAGGAATCCAATCCATTCTGCCATCAGAATGACCAACCTGCTATTTAAACACCTCCGTAGTGAATAGGAGGCACCTCCTCCACAGGTGCGTGAGCAATCACTCCATGCTCCCCAGGCATCCCAGCCACTTTCTTTATCTTCATTTGGCTGGGTGATTCTTGAAGTCTGCAAGCCCAAAAGAAAGAGAGAAGCAATTCAGGAATCCAGAAAAAAAAAACTGTGCATTTTGAACATTCTATCGGTTGGCTTTTCATGGCATGGAGATCAAATCCCACAGATAGAGAGCCTGAATGGATCTTGCAAGGCAGTGGGGGGTTAGATGAATACCTCTTTTCCAAGGATATGACTTTTTGTGTCGTATCTAGCAAACGTCCCTCGAAATCTCAAGTTGGGGGAGAATGCCCACAGCAGCTTATATAAAATTAACAACCAGACAGGCTTATAATTTTAAAGGCTATGAAACTAAAGACAAAGGGATGGAAAACTGAAGGCTAAGTTGGGGGTGAGTTCTTATTGCCTCATCAAAACAGCTGCCAGAGATGAAGAGGAATCAGGTGAGGTCATCGTGCCCAAACAAGTTCCAAAACTCTGAAATAGCAATCACACTTAGACTTATATACCGCTTCACAGTGCTTTTTACAGTCCTCTCTAAGCAGTTTACAGAGTCAGGCTCTTGCCCACAGCAATCTGGGTCGCAATCTGGGTCCTCATTTTACCCACCTTGGAAGGATCGAAGGCTGAATTAATCTTGAGCCATTCGGAATCGAACTGCTGGTAGTCAGCAGAGTTATTCTGCAGTACTACATTCTAACTACTGTGCCACCATGGCTCTTCTTTCCTTCATCTATTTTCCTTCCTTCCTTCCTTCTTTCCTTCCTTCCTTCCTTCGCATTTAGTAATAGCACTTATATACCAGTTTGCAGTGCTTTACAGCCCTCTCTAAGCAGTTTACAGAGTCAGCCTCTTGCCCCCAACAATCTGAGTTCCCATTTTACCCACCTTGGAAGGATGGAAGGCTGAGTCAACCTTGAGCCTGGTGAGATTCGATCTGCCAAACTGCAGACAGCTGGTGAAAGACTTGTGCCTCCTTTAATCTTTAAAATGTTACTCATTCATATTTTAAAAAAACTGGCCACCCTCATTTAGTAAGATCTACTAAGCCCCAACACCACATCAAAACATGGGTATCATGTCATAATGTAAATAAGAGTTATATTAATGTATAATACTCGAATGCGCAGAAATGGATAAAATGACAATAGCGCTAAAAGAAAGAGAAGAACCTGGTGAGAATCGAACTGCTGGCAGTTGGCAGAATTAGCTTCCAATACTGCAATCTAACCACTGCATCATCAGGGCTCACTCAACTTCTGAACCTTCAACCTTCCCCAAAGTTCTGAATCAATCCTACTCTTGGGGAAAAGTGGGAAATATCTAGTTTGGGGGCAGCTCTCAATGGTCTGATGAATTGGTGCAGGAGGGGAAATCTGTGATTTTGTCTCTGTATACACAGTGTCATCCCTCAGCCAAATCTGTGATTTTGTCTCTGTATACACAGTGTCATCCCTCAGCCAAAGTTTTGACTTACTCTCTGGAAACAAATACTGTGGAGGTAAAACACACCTAAAGCCCCTCGGCGTGTGTGTTCTGTTAAGGACATAGACGGTTGTGTCCTAACATGGCTCCTACTGTACTGCGTAAAATGGATTCTACAGTGCAGCACAGTGGAGTTGCCATGGTAACAGCTTCACGGTACTTCCCAAGGGGGCTCCCTCTGGCAAGGGGGAAAATCCAACATTAGAAATTACATTTGGTCCGGATATTTTCCCCCTATAAATAAATACCCAGGCAACACCAGGTTATAGGCTAATTTAATATAATTAATCAATAAGTTGTGGTCCAATCAATGGCCTTCTTTTTCTCATCAACTGCATATGCTCATATTTTAACAATATTTTTTTTTAATTCGAGGAATGGTATCCTTTGCCTTCATGTGAAAGAACACTAGGCCCCAGATATCAACAACCAGAAAAACATGGGTCTAAACCAACAAAAACATTTTAAAAAGCTAATTACAGAGTAATTCCCCCAGCAGCCTCTTAACAAAATATTGCTCTTCTCTGTACTAGTTATAGCTGATTATTGATTTAATTCCTAACTGTGAGTCAATTCAAGTTAAAGCGATGCTCTTTGCTGATTTCCCCCCATTCCCTCTCTCTTTATTTGAAATTGGCTTCACAGCATAGACAAATATAATGCACAGATTTGATGAAAGCTGACAGCTAGTAAATCAAATATTATTTTTCTAGTAAACGATAGGCCAGCTCAAAACTACTTTAAACTCCTTTTCCCATGGGATGAATTATTTGAACTGGCTGGAATTTAAGTCAACAGCGTGGAAACTGATTTAGTCGAATGGTTATGAAGAAAGACGGGATGGGACAAATGAGAACTTTGATCATCCTCTATGGCAAATTAGATTTTTTGGGGGGACTGGAAGTCCTTCAGAACAATTGGTTCTTATCTACTGGAGAGAAAAAAAAGGCACAGCAGGAGAACAACTCCTGTTGGAAAGACCGTGGAGGAGGCTGAGATAAGATTGGGTCCTACAATTCTCACTCCATACTTGTAAAGAGAAAAGAAGGCTTGCTGGAATTATTGGAGCCCTAAAGCAAACACTCTTAGCACTGTGTTGGCCAAAGGCCATGTTGGCAGGAGGGTTAGTGCTGAAAACATAACCGTACTCCCTGGTTCCTGCAAAGATAAATATGCTCTGCAGGGCTCAGAAATAAGGAAGAAAGGGTCAGGTAGAATGGGAGCTACAGCCCTGCTCTGTCCTTGTTCCACACCTCTGGATTATAAAGGCAGGTTGAAAAAAAAAATATGGTTGCACAGATAGATTCCCTTATAAACCTATGCTGTGGAGCTGAATCTACTCCAGGGATTGGTAACCTTAAACACTCAAAGAGCCACAAAGGTCCTAACTGGAAGCCCCCCCTCCCGTTCAATTCTGGAGCTGACCAGAAGTCAGGTTCCCCCACCATAGAGTCTCCTCCTAGTGCGGCATCCTTTTTCCTCTAACTGCCCTAACCAAAAACCCTATCAATTGTGGAGCTGACCAGAAAACCAGCCCTTTGCCATAGCGTCTCCTCCTGGCTCCTTCCAACTGGATGCTACTCTCAAAATTGTGGTGTTGACCAGCGATAGGGAGCCACAGCAGAGGGATGAAAGAGCCACATGCGGCTCCAGAGTCACGGGTTGCTGACCTCTCATCTAGTTCTTGTGTCTCAATCTGTGCTGCAAACGTCTGGGCAACTACTCGTCAAGCCTTCCGAGCTAGGCCAAACTTGAAAACTAAAGAAACACAAGCTAGTACTATTTGTATTATGAGGTTAGAGTAACACAATGTTCTGCTCCTTAGTTATAGTAGGTCCATTAAAAAAAAAAATCATAGGAGGCTTCTCCAATCTGGCGCCTCCCAAATCTGTTGGGAATACAACATCTCATTTCCCAGCTAACATGGGAAACTGGAATTCCATTGGATGGTACAATATTGGGCCGAGGTGGCGCAGTGGTTAAAATGCAGCACTGCAGTTCAGCAGTTTGGCTGTTCAAATCCCACCAGGCTCAAGGTTGACTCAGCCTTCCATCCTTCCGAGGTGGGTAAAATGAGGACCCAGATTGTTGTTGGGGGCAATATGCTGACTCTGTAAACTGCTTAGAGAGGGCTGAAAGCCCTATGAAGCGGTATATGTCTAACTATTGGGATTAGTCCTTCTTTGAGGGAGAGGGGCGATTCAGAAATGTGATAGATGGATGGATGGATGGATGGATGGATGGATGGATGGATGGATGATGGATGGATGGAGAGAGAGATGATGGACAGACAGATAGAGAGAAATGATAGATAGATAGATAGATAGATAGATAGATAGATAGATAGATAGATAGATGGATGGATGGATGGATGGATGGATGGATGGATGGATGGAGATAGGTAGGTAGGTAGGTAGGTAGGTAGGTAGGTAGATAGGTAGGTAGGTAAGTAGGCAGGCAGGCAGGAAGGCAGGAAGGCAGGAAGGCAGGAAGGCAGATAGATAGATAATGGATAGATAATGGATAGAGAGAGAGATGATGGATGGATAGATAGATGATAGATAGATAGATAGATAGATAGATAGATAGATAGATAGATAGATAGATAGACAGACAGACAGACAGACAGACAGACAGACAGACAGACAGACAGATGATGATGGATGGAGAGATAGATAGATAGATAGATAGATAGATAGATAGATAGATAGACGGATGAATGATGTGATAGATGATAGGTAAGGAGGTAAGGAGAAAGGGAGGGAGGAAGATGATAGAAAGATAGATAAAATGAGATTGGCCACCGCAACATCAGAGTAAATGTATTATTACTGTAATTGTTAATATATAATTATAACAAAATAAAGTCAGTATTGTTGATAGATAAGCATGCTGTTCTTTACAAAGGACAAAAATCTGCCTTGAGAAATCAACAACCTATTTTATTTCCAAGACAAAGAGAGAGAGAAACCTAAACAAGGTTACATAAAGAATCATTTTCCAATTTGGATACACTTAAACTGAACTGAATGATGAGTGCAAAAGGCTTCAGGGGGAGGAACAAAGAGGCTGTAAAAGTTTAATTATAATACAACTGTCAAGGGGCTCTTTCTTTCCTATATCTGACATCTGTCGAATGAGTTGCCCAAAATTCTAAGAAGTTGCATAAAAGAACAGATTTGTCTTGTTTGTTTTAAAATCAGCGGCCAATTTATCGTAATTTGTTATGAAATTTTCCAGGAATTCAGCAGTTGTATCTAGCCATACTAAAAGTAACCCTCTTCACTTGGCCAGGATTCATACATACATGCCTACATGCATACCCGGGGTGGGTTGCTGCTGTTTTTACTATCAGTTTGCAACGTGTGCACAACACATGCGTGCACTATTCAATGTAAATTGTTCTTCGTGCATGTGCAGAACAATTTACAGTGAACAGCACATGCGCCAGAGGTGGGTTCCTACCAGTTTGCACCTATTCGGTAGAACCGGTTCGTCAAATCTACTGAACCGGTTAGAAGAAGTTCCACCAGTGGACCCGGAAAGCAGGCCACACCTACAGAAGAGGTTCCAAGATTTTTTGAAACCCACCACTGGTCCTTGGATATGATTATTCTACACTATCATGCTCATATTTATAAAACTCTGTGCCTCTGTGAAAGGTAAGGATGACTACTGCGTTTGTGGTGTAATCAGAACATTGCGTGTGTTGAAGTTGTTTTAACGCAAACCAAAGATGCCTTTTAAAAAACAAGCATACATCATATTCTTATGCATGCCAGTGCTGTGGGTGAGGTAATTTAAGGTGGTTCTGACAAGTGTTGTCGGCATCTTCATATCTAGTCACATGGGTGGCAAGCCACTCCCATCCGGTCACATGGGTGGCAAGCCACTCCCACAAAGGAGGCCACACCCACAGAGTAGGTTTGAACAATTTTTGAAACCCACCACTGACATGCGCCGTCACTAAAAACCAAAATGGTGGCGGCCCAGCGGCAGTGAGGGAACCAGTTTAGGGGCATGGCAGGCCTGGGTCACTACCAGTTCTGCTACCCAGGCCTGAATTCCATCGGGCTGAACCGGCAGCAACCCAGTTCTGATACATACTACCCATATACCTTTTCCAGATAAGCAACATTGTATAGCCAAAGAGATTAAAGGCATGAGATAAGGAAAATAAAAAGAAATACTGTATAGATATAAGTATTTGACATCCATTCCATTTACTATATTATATGATATGTAGGGGACATGGTGGCTCAGTGGTTAAAGACACTGACGGCTCAGGTTTGAGACTTCAGCACCACGGAAAGGGGTGAGCTCCTGTTACTTGTTCCAGCCCCTGCCCACCTAGAAGTTCGAAATCATGCAAATGCAAGTAGATAAATAGGTACCACTTCGGTGGGAAGATAACTGAATTCCATAAGTCTTTGGCAAAAAGTGATGCTGGTCACATGACCACAAAAATGTCTTTGGACCACTCGAGCTCCCTCGGCCGAGAAATGGAGATGAATACTGTACTGTACCCTAGAGAATTGGGCATGACTAGACAAGGAAACTTTTACTTTTGCCATACTATGTAGTATAAAAACTTTGCTAGCAAGATGTGTGGTCTCTAAATTTGATAATTAAATACAAAATAAATTCTCTGTAACTTTCTATCCTTGTAAAACCATCCTTTTTTTTTTACCCATGTCCATATATGCCTTCATACTTCCTCTTTGGCTGTAAAACGTCTCATCAATGTACTTTTCGCATGATTTTATTGAGACTCCACATTCCTGATTTTTCCCCCCAGCCATCCTCTTCCTCTCAAGCCAGTCACTCTCCTGTCTTAACATTGTTTTGCAATTTGATCCTCACTCTTTCTCTAATTGGCCAATATAATCTTCTCAATTATGTTGGGAAGAGAGGGAGCAAAGAAGGAAGGAAGAATTGAATGGAAGGAAGAATTAGAAAGGGAAGAGCGGGAGGGAGGGAGGAAGGAAGGAAGAATTGAATTGAAGGAAGAATTAGAAAGAGGAAGAAAGGGAGGGAGGAAAGGAGGAAGGGAGAATTGAATGGAAGGAAGAATTAGAAAGAGGAAGAGAGGGAGGGGGAGGAAAGAAGGAAGGAAGAATTGAATGGAAGAAAGAATAAGAAAGGAAAAGAGGGAGGATGGGAGGAAAGAGGGAAGGGAGAATTGAATGGAAGGAATGATTAGAAAGAGGAAGAGAGGGAGGGAAGAAAGAAGGGGGTGGGAGGGAGAGAGAATTGAATAGAGGAAAGAATTAGAAAGAGGAGGAAAGGGAGGGAGGAAAGAAGGAAGGGAGAATTGAATTGAAGGAAGAATTAGAAAAAGGAAGAGAGGGAGGGGGGTGAAAGAAAGTAGGAAGAATTGAATGGAAGGAAGAATTAGAAAGAGGAAGAGAGGGAGGGGGAGGAAAGAAGGAAGGAAGAATTGAATGGAAGGAAGAATAAGAAAGAGGAAAAGAGGGAGGATGGGAGGAAAGAGGGAAGGGAGAATTGAATGGAAGGAATGATTAGAAAGAGGAAGAGAGGGAGGGAAGAAAGAAGGGGGTGGGAGGGAGGGAGAATTGAATAGAAGAAAGAATTAGAAAGAGAAAGAAAGGGAGGGAGGAAAGGAGGAAGGGAGAATTGAATTGAAGGAAGAATTAGAAAGAGGAAGAGAGGGAGGGGGAGGAAAGAAGGAAGGAAGAATTGAATGGAAGGAAGAATAAGAAAGAGGAAAAGAGGGAGGATGGGAGGAAAGAGGGAAGGGAGAATTGAATGGAAGGAATGATTAGAAAGAGGAAGAGAGGGAGGGAAGAAAGAAGGGGGTGGGAGGGAGGGAGAATTGAATAGAAGAAAGAATTAGAAAGAGAAAGAAAGGGAGGGAGGAAAGGAGGAAGGGAGAATTGAATTGAAGGAAGAATTAGAAAGAGGAAGAGAGGGAGGGGGATGAAAGAAAGTAGGAAGAATTGAATGGAAGGAAGAATAAGAAAGAGGAAGAGAGGGAGGAAGGGAGGAAAAAAGGAAGGGACAATTGAGCAGAAGGAAGGATTAGAAAGAGGAAGAGAGGGAGGAAAGAAGGAAGGAAGGAAAGACAAAAGGGAGGGAGAATTGAATGGAAGGAAGGAATCGAGCGAAGGAGAGAGGGAGGAAGGGACAGAAAGTGGGAGGGAGGGTATCTTGGTGTATAAAACAAGTAAATGCTGAGAAGTAGCTCTTTTTCATAATTTCCATTGTTCTTCCTTTTTCTATTGTTCTTGAATCTCAGATCCTCTTTCAGTCCTCGGTTGTAGGATCTTCTTTCTCTTTTGCCAACGAGGCCTAATGCGTTGTGGGGCACCGTCTGCATCCCTATACAAAAGGGCTGGGTTTGGGTTATGTCTTGCTTAACCAGCCAGTGGGAAATGGGAGTCTGCCAAGCATCTTGGCCTTCTGCCTGGCACCATGTTTTTGATGGGAACTTCAGAAGCCAAGAGAAGCATGGCTCTGTTTTTGTTTCACTGACATCTCAAATCTCCACGGTTCTCTCCAAAAATCAAGTAGGTCTCATGATTGGTGAGAAATCACATAGAGCAATTCGTTTCTTTCTTTCTTCTTCTTCTTTTAAATTGCTGAATTGACTATTAACTCCACTCTTCGGGTGTCACATAACAGTTTAATCGGTCATAATGAAATCTCAGCCCAAAATGAAGCAACACAACCATTAGCTAAAGCAAAGAAACACACAGCTAAAATAAGTGGAACTAGAAAAAAATTATCATATTTTTCAGAGTATAAGACCCAGTCCCCCCCCCCCCCCAAAGAGGGTGAACATTTGGGTGCGTCTTATACACCGAATGTAGTCAAAAACAGAGGAGGTGATGGTATGTGGCAATCCCTGCAGCCTGGAACAGCTGATTGGGGGTATTCAGGGAGGCCGATCTACCCGCCAATCAGCTGTTCCTGTTGAATCAGCCTGCAATAATGTGTTGAAGCTGACCTGGCTGTTCCCTCTTTGAGGGAGGAATTGGGAATGCCGGATGCCATGATCCGTCCACCAGTCAATGCCACCTGGCTACTACCCGGGGGAGGGCCTTCTCTGTAGCAGCTCCGGCCCTTTGGAATGAACTCCCCACGGAGATTCGGACCCTCACCTCTCTCCAGGCCTTCCGGAAAGCCGTCAAAACCTGGCTGTGCCGGCAGGCCTGGGGTTGATGAGTTCCCCTCCCCTCTCGACTTGTATGGCTGTGTGATTCTTGTGTATTTTAATTACATGTATTGTGTTTTATGTCTCCTTTCCCCCTTTTGAGTAGTTCGCCGCCCTGAGTCCCTCCTGGAGAAGGGCGGCATACAAATAAACTAAATCTGAATCTGAAATCTGAAATCTTAATATTCTTAATGTTGAGTTTCAAGCCAACTTTTGCACTCTCCTTCTTCACCCGCATCAAGAGGCTCTTTAGTTCCTCTTCACTTCCTGCCATTAGAGTGGTAGCGTATATCGCTAGCACCGCCGAAAAGATGCTAACTTTAACAACAGTTACTTTCCTTTGGGAAAGTACCTTTACAATACCTGGTCACGCTTTGAAGACACCTAGATAGGATTATAGGAACGTCGACACAAAAAGCTTCCCACAAAAACTTAAGATAGGACGGCTCTTTCGTTTGGACGGCTGTAATTTCAAAATTTTGTCTTAAGTGCCGGCCTCACAGGTCGTCACAAGGCAACTCTTTCACTTCTACTCTGGAAAAGGCTGCTTGAGCAAGGAATCCGCGGAAGACGGGCGATATTACTGCAAGTGGCCAATTCCACACAGCAAATCAAGGAAGAGTCAAGGAAAAATGTTGTCCAGGGTTGTGTGCCAGGGAAGCGATCGCATGCCAGTCCGAGAGACTATTTTGGAACCAATTCAAGAGCGAGCAGCGAAGCCAAAAACCTTGCCAAATCATTGCTCGAGTGGTTTGTGTCATTAAGCAGAAGGAATGTTGCCGTTTTAGAATTCAGCGTGGAAAATAACATAGGGAAGGTACACAGAATTCACTTGCTTTGCCTTGAGCGTATCAGAGGACAGTGGATCCCAAGGGAATCTGCTGCTTGCAGAATCAAATGCAGGTAGTCCCCAACTTACGTCCGCAATCGAACCCCAGAATTTTTGTTGCTAAGTGAGAGATGTGTTAAGTGAGTTTTGCTGCGTTTTACGACTTTTGCTGGCCATGGTTGCTTAAGTGAACCCCCGCAGTTGTTAAGTGAATCTGGCTGAATCGCATTGACTTTGTTTGTCGGGAGGTCGCAAAGGGGGGACACTGCAATGGACATAAATGTGAGTCAGTGGTGAACCATCTGGATTTTCATCACCTGACCATGGGGACTGCTGCAACGGCCTTAAGTGTGAAAAATGACCAGAAGTCTCTTTTTTCAGTGCTGTTGTAACTTTGAATGGTCACTAAATGAACTGTTGTAAGTTGAGGACGACCGTAATAGTTTCCCTGTAAGTGTTCTGACCGAGGCTTCCCAAGAGGATGAAGCAAACTCCTTGTCCCAACAAAAAAAAACTTTTTTTAATTTACTGTGATTTCTGCTCATTCACATCCAGTAAAGTCTTTCAAGGGAGGATTTACAGTCACAGATCTTATCTAGCTTGGAGAGCTGCTAAGCTGATATCTGAAAAATTTGGCAAGGGGTCTCAGAGAGTCACGAACCAATTAAGCAATCTAATTGTCTCCTGCAAACTCCACTCCCCTTTTGCTCCTCTTTTATTTCCTCTGGGAATGGCCATTCACCGCCCACCTGTGGCCTTACTCCCAAGGCGACCCCTGTTCTTCAGTTGTTCCTTCGTCTGGCAACTCTGTGCATGTGTGCACTGGGAACAGGCTCCAATTGTTCATCTGCCTCACTGATGTCTGATTCTGAAGGCAGCTGATAACTGGCAGACTGCCCTGGCCCCCTCTCAGCCTCCAACACAGAGCCCTCATCTGAGCCTTCCCCAGACTCCAGGACTGGCCCATCTTTCTCCCCAACCTCCTCACTGTCCGAATCTGCTGCCAGCTCCACTGGCCACTGGCAGCCACAACAGTGTGCATGTGTGCCATCGCCAGCTGCTCTTCTGGTTTCCAGTGCACCGGCCAGCATGATTTGCCCAGGAGCCAATCCTTCAGCACCCAGATCCAGAACAGCAGTTCATCATCTAAGCAGATGCCAGCGATGTAGCAGCAGTACTCCTGCAAAAGGACCCAAAAGGACAATTCCTGCCTTGTGCCTACATGTCCAAAAAACTCAGCAATGCCAAGAGAAGGTGGGCCATTTGGGAAAAGGAAGTTCTACGCAGTCATAGAGACATTTCCTAGAGGGTGGGGGGGAAGTGCCTTTCGAGGTCTGAACTGATCACAAAAACCTCAAAGCTCTAAAACCTCTAGGAAATTGTCCCTCAAACAAGTCCGCTGGGCACAGTACTTCTCTATATCAGGGTGCTCTGACAGGTTCTGGAGAACCGGTAGCGGAAATTTTGAGTAGTTCGGAGAACCAGCAAATACCACCTCTGGCTCGCCTCAGAATGGGGAGGAAATGGAGATTTTGCAATATCCTTCCCTGGAATGGGGAGAGAATGGAGATTTTACAGTATCCTTCCCCAGGAGTGGGGTGAGAATGGAGATTTTGCAGTATCCTTCCCCAGGAGTGGGATGGGAGTGGAGATTTTGCAGTATCCTTCCCCAGGAATGTGGTGAAAATGGAGATTTTGAAGTAACCTACCCCACGAGTGGGGTGGGAGTGGAGATTTTGCACAATCCTTCCCCAGGAGTGGGATGGGAGTGGAGATTTTGCAGTATCCTTCCCCAGGAGTGGGGTGAGAATGGAGATTTTGCAGTATCCTTCCCCAAGAGTGGGGTGAGAATGGAGACTTTGCAGTATCCTTCCCCAGGAGTTGGGTGAGAATTGAGATTTTGCAGTATCCTTCCCCAAGAGTGGGGTGAGTAATGGAGATTTTGCAGTATCCTTCCCCAGGAGTGGGGTGAGAATGGAGATTTTGCAGTATCCTTCCCCAGGAGTGGGATGGGAGTGGAGATTTTGCAGTATCCTTCCCCAAAAGTGGGGTGGGAGTGGAGATTTTGCAGTATCCTTCCCCAGGAGTGGGGTGAAAATGGAGATTTTGAAGTAACCTACCCCAGGAGTGGGGTGGGAGTGGAGATTTTACAGTAACCTTTACCAGGAGTGGGGTGAGAATGGAGATTTTGCAGTATCCTTCCCCAGGAGTGGGGTGGGAGTGGAGATTTTGCAGTATCCTTCCTCGGGAGTGGGGTGAGAATGGAGATTTTGCAGTATCCTTCTCCAGGAGTGGGGTGGGAGTGGAGATTTTGCAATATCCTTCCCCTGGAGTGGGAAGGAAATGGGGATTCTGCAGTATCCTTCCCCTGCCACACCCACCAAACCACACGCACAGAACCGGTAGTTTAAAAAAATTGAATTTCACCATATATTTAGAGAGGTAGCAGTGAAGGACTCTTTGCACCACTGCTTTACCGGTCTGGCTGTGCGTGCTTATGAGCATCGACAAGATGCATATTTCTTGGCTCACATCACAGAGGGAAAAGAAAAATGCAACAACAGGCCAAGGTTCCAGCCATCTATTTTAGGATTGGCAAGCCCTTATCTGAATCGAGCTTTAATGGTTATTCTTGTTCAGTTTTAATAAATACACAGTTGAAATTTCGAATGATTTCATCCTCAAGACAGTGGAGGCCTTCTCCTAGCTTCTCAGACACCCTCTGGGTTTTGTCTTGTCTTTTTCAAGCTCTCACTCACAAATATTATTTCATCTCTCAGGTTTCTGCAACAACGTCCCTGCAAAGGAATGCTCCCGTTTTATCCCAATGGCTAGAATTCAAGAATGGACTCCATCTTTAGGCTATCTGCCTGTTAAAATTAAAGACAATGTTAGAAAAGCCAGTGATGTTGATGTTTGATGTTTAATAAATTTATAGGCCGCCCAATCCCGAAAGACTCCGGGCGGCTTACAACAATACATTTAAAAATAGAAGTTAAAAGCACAAAAACATAGATTAAAAAGACCACAACATACACCCAGTCTGATCGGGGCTGGAACTCAATCGTGAGTTCAACAGCCCGGGGCCTGCCGGAATAGCCAGGTCTTAAGAGCCTTACGGAAGGCCATGAGAGTGGGTAGGGTCTGGATCTCTGGGGGCAGTTTATTCCAGAGGGTCGGAGCGGCTACAGAGAAGGCCCTCCCCCGGGTAGTTACCAGCTGACATTCTCTGGCTGACGGCACCCGGAGAAGGCCCTCCCTGTGCGATCCTATCGGTCGTTGGGAAGTATGTGACAGAAGACGGTCTCGCAGTGGCAGTTAGCACTGCAGGTTAGAAACCAGGAGAAGGTGAGTTCTAGTCTTAGGCATGAAAGTTGACTTGAGTGACTTTGAGCTAACTTGTCAGAGGCAAAGGAACAGTTAAGGTGATTTATTGTTCATGCCTAACCACAAGAATCTAAAGATCAGCATTATTTTAGTGCTAGATAAGAGTTAACAGAATTCAAGAGTGATAAGAGCAACAAAGGTGATTAGGAGACTAATAAACATGTAAAGAATGGTTGCTGGAATTGGGCATGTCTACTTTAATGAAAAGAAGATGACAGGAGTGACATGATAGCAGTGTTCTGATATCTCAGGGACTGCCACAAAGAAGAGGGAGTTCATTCTCTAAAACGCCTGAAGGCAGAACCAGAAGCAATGGATGGAAACTCATCAAGGAGAGAAGCAACCTAGAACTAAGGGGAAAAAATTCCTGATAGTTAGAACAACTAATCAGTGGAACAACATGCCTTTAGAAACTGTGGGTGTATCAAAACCAGAGGTTTTAAGAAAAGATTGGACAACCATTGGTCTAAAATGATATAAAGTTTCCTGCCTGAGTAGGGGGCTGGACTAGAGGACCTCCAGGGTCCCTTTTCAACTCCTGTTATAAAACAAGAGAAAAAGAATTCCTTTATTCATCTACTCTGTGGACTTTCCCTCCCCCACCCCCAAACTGGATATAGTATTTCTACGTTTATACTTTCCAAAGCTATCTCAATGCAGTCTGCAAATACATCACTCACTTCCAAGAACTCTGTATATAAAGTCTAGTAGTCAGTTGACCTAATGTTGTTCCTTAAAATAATGTTTTCGTTTACACAGACGTGTTGTTATTCCTAAAGCTCTCCACTTCAAGTACCCCAAGAAGTGAAAGTCATTTCAAGAAAACATTTTGCTGGCAAAGAAAGGAAACTGCTTTAATTGGGTAACCCGAGCTGCTGGTACGTAGCCATGGAAGGACACAGCATTAATAAATATGCGCAAAATGCTTGAACAAAAGGCATACAAAATGTATGCAGTTAGAAGAAACAGTGGAAATAATTGTTTTGGTTTAATGAGCTTAAAGCATTCTCTTCTACTTATCCTTTGACCCCACTATTCATTTGGGATAAGCATATTTGCAAGCTAAGTGAATTTTTTTACACCATTTCTTCTGTGGATATTAAAAATGCTTCCTATTTTCATGCATTATATTTTAAAACCCGCAGACTGTGAAGGAAATGACATAGAATAAATATAAAGCAAATATTCTCATTTGCATCTCTAGCATGGGTCCAGGAATTAAACTCTTACATCCAATGATCCTTACACAGAATTCACATCAACTACACGCTCTTGGGTTTATAAATATTAGCATCTTTCCCAAACTTGGTATAATTACAACAAGAAGAAAAAAAAACCATCAAACCATGGTAATGAATGGGGGGGGGGAAGCTCAAGAAAAAGGAAGATACTGCAAATAGTATAAACTTCACAGAATAATATCTAAAAGGGCCCTTGTTGAGAAGATAGGTCTACTAAATATGGCCAGAAGAAATGATTTAAAAAATCATACTTTTTTTTTAAGAGAAAGGGAATACAAGGTGCTTTGTTTCACAAATAGGATATCAAGATCTTGAGAGTTTAAAAACAGAACATTGGAAATTGTTACCTAGCACATTCATCCATCTCTCCTCTTCTTTCTTATATATATAAAAATGGCTCTGTGTGTGTGTATGTTCTGGCATAACTATAGAAGGCCTCAAGCAATTTCAGCCAAATTTGGTACACAAATTGCTTACTCTCTGGAAACAAACACTATGGGGGTAAGACATCCCTAACACCCCTCAGGGTCTGTTAAAATACAGCCTGTTGTGCCATAAAATGACTTCTACTGTACAGCGCAAGGGAGTTGCCATGGAAACATCTTCACAGTACTCCACAAGGGGGCTCCCTCTGGTAAGGGGGAAAATACAACATTAGAAATTATGTTTGGTCTGGAGATTTTCAACAAAATCAGGGCTTTTCCTGTCTAATACAGGATTAGGATAAAAAAAATACCGGGCAATGCTGGGTTATCAGCTAGTTTCTATCTAAAACAGGTAGTCATGAAAAGAACAATCATGTTGGACTTAAAGAGGAGATAAATACATCTACTCCATAGTCGTACGCATCTTATGGAATATTCTCCTCTCAGAAGTGTAGATGGATTCAACCCTGTTGTTTTTTTTATATGTAGGTTAAAGCCATTTTGTTTCTGTATTCCTTTGGTTCTTACTTCCCTAATTTAATTTACTGGGTGTTTATAATGCTTATTTGATTATTGATAAATCTGTTTAAACGCTTTGCAATGGGTTTCTGCATCTTGCCTTTGAGTTTGCTGTATCCCAGCCAGAATCTAAGAGGAATGGGATGGACTATAAATATTGGAAAATAAAGAAATAAATGAACAGGACTCAGAGCCAAGGGCAAGAAGCAAATACTGCTGAACTGACTGGAAACAGTGACTGCAGTGTGATAAAATTTAATTTAGATGTAAGTGGAAAATTGCCAAGGAGGTAAAATGCTACACCGATACCGTTGAAGGAAGAGCCGCAGTGAGAATCCGGGCTAATGTTTCAGAGAGATGGGGAGGGGGAAGCCCTTCTGAATATTCACTTTCCAATATTGTAACTGCTAAGGGCTTTAAATATTATATAAATAAAAAAGATAAGCTAAATATGTCATTGGATTACAAGAAAATTTATTTGTTTGTTTGTTTGTTTTAGTAACCAACCAGAAGAACCTCAAACAAAAAAAAGGGAAAAGAAAATTATAAAGACAGTCAGTTTGGTCTAGTGGTTAAGGCACCAGGCTAAACACCAGGAGACTGTGAATTCTAGTCCCACCTTAGGCATGAAAGCCAGAAGGATGGCTTTGGGCCAATCAACCTCTCTCAGCTGAACTTACCAAACAGAATTGCTGTGATGGGGAAAATAGGAAGAGGAAGGATTATTAGGTATATTTGCTGCCTTGAGAAGGAAGGGAGGGAAGGAGGGAGGATTGAATGGAAGGAAGGAAGGAATAGAAAGAGGAAGGGAGGAAGAAATGAAGGAGGGAGGGTTGAATGGAAGGAAGGAATAGAAAGAGGGAGGGAAGCAGGAAGGAAGGATTGAATGGAAGGAAGTAATAGAAAGAGGGAAGGGGGAGGAAAGGAGGGAGGATTGAATAGAAGGAAGGAATAGAAAAGGAAGAAGAGGGGGGATTGAATGGAAGGAAGCAATAGAAAGAGGGAAGGGGGAGGATTGAATAGAAGGAAGGATTAGAAAGAGGGAGGGAGAGAAGGAGGGAGGATTGAATGGAAGGAAGGAATAGAAAAGGAAGGGGGATTGAATAGAAGGAAGGAATAAAAAGAGGGAGGAAGGAGGGAGGGAGAGAGGGAAGGAGGATTGAATGGAAGGAAGGAATAGAAAAGGAAGAGGGGAGGATTGATTGAATGGAAGGAAGGAATAGAAACAGGGAGGGAGGAGGGAGGGAGGATTGCATGGATGGATGGGCAGACGGACAGACGGACGGACGGAAGGAAGGAAGGAAGGAAACCACAACCCAAACTATTTCTTTAAATAAATATACAGCTTCCTTCTAAGTAAATAAAATCATGGTGGAAAGGGAGGCAGAGAAAGACAGCCACCCTCCGACACAGAGAAAAGACAAATGAACACATGGCCAAAGCTTCTGAGGAAGATAAGTAATTGTACCTATTACAAAAATGACTTCACTTGTCTGCCCTATAAAGCTCCAAATTAGTAAGTGATGTAACACACAGATACACCCAACCGCACAGTAAGAAAAGACTCTGCACCAGTGATGTTTCGAACATTTCATCACCGCCAAATACGCCAGCAAATTCTCGATCCTCGTCTTTCCTTCTCTTGCAGGCCTACTACTTAAATACCAATCATATTAAACTGCAGCTCTGAATCTATCCACCATGCACAACAATCCAGATGTCATACCAGCTGGGAACAGACCCCTCGGCCATCTTTGCCTGATCCCTTCGTCACTTTTCAGCTCGGAGTGGGCAGTCATCCAAAAATGTAAAGGAAGGTGTTAAAAACAGATGTCAAGACTAATGGTGCCTTCTCTCCCCCACCTCCAATCTCTCGAATGGTAAGAAATACAGAAAATGTAGACTCAACCAGTGGTGGGATTCAAATTTTTTTACTACCGGTTCTCTGCCATGCCCACCAAGCCTTGGTGGGTGTGGCTTGGCTTGGTGGGTGTGGCTTGGTGGGCAGGGCAGGGGAAGTACACTGTAAAATCCCCATTCCCTTCCCACTCCAAGGGAAGGATACTGCAAAATCTTCATTCCCACCCCACTCCAGGGGAAGGATTCTGTAAAATCCCCATTCCCTCCCCACTCCAGAGGAAGGATTCTGTAAAATCCCCATTCCCTCCCCACTCCAGAGGAAGGATACTGTAAAATCCCCATTCCCTCCCCACTCCAGGGGAAGGATTCTGTAAAATCCCAATTTCCTCCCCACTCCAAGGGAAGGATACTGCAAAATCTCTATTTCCACGCCACTCCAGGGGAAGGTTACTGCAAAATCCCCATTTACTATCCATCAGCTGGGACTTGGGAGGCAGAGAATAGATGGGAGCGGGGCCTGGGTTGTTCCCAGTTTGGCCCGGATAGGGTGAACTGGAAGTAACGGCAAGGGGAGGCTCTGCCCATATGCCCAAATACTTCTGCACATGCATAGGAGCGTGCCCGAACTTGTAGTAAAAAAATTGGCAACCCACCACTGGGCAGGGGCACTCAGAGGTGGTATTTACCAGTTCCCGGAACTACTCAAAATTTCCGCTACCGGTTCTTCAGAACTGATCAGAACCTGCTGAATATCACCTCTGGACCCAACGCTCAATACTCCTTTTTAAAACTGTGAGCTGTTTTTGTCCAGAACATACACGTTAATTTTTTTAATTCAATCGTAAAACCGTAAACCCAATTCGTTGCTTGGTCTCCATCCTACAACTGGGTCTCCATCAATTTAGGCACAGACTTTTCGAATTAAGTCAACATCAGCACACAGGCGTTTGCAATATTTTTGGGGAGCTTGGAAAACTGCTTGATGGCTTTCAACTTGTATTTTTAGCTGCCTTGCTGCTAACAGGGAGAGACACAACCAGAGCTATCTATTTGGCAGAAATCAACTTGCTCCCATGTTTCCTTGGCAGCTTTCACAGTCTTCTACTGTGCTTGGTGGGGGGGGGGGGAGAGGAGGCCCAGGACACCCAATCATCTAAGGTGATGAATAACCTCAAATGTCAGCAAGTTCCAGAAAAGAGGCAGCCAAAAAAGAGAGAGAGATGCTTTAATAGCATCTTAATCGTTACACACAGTTGCGCATTATTCTCTAAGTGCAACAGTCACTGGAGTTTCTGCTCTTCGTTCTAATGGATGGGTGGAACACATGTGGGGGAAAACAGCCATCCTGTAAAATCATCTCCTACTTCACCAAGGCTTTGCCTTAGTCTCCAAAAAGATGCTTCTTGCTTGGTTTGATTCCAAGGGGCTAAAATACCTCTGTCAGCGTTCCAAATATCATCCGAAATTAAATCAGAGTCCAAGGCAAAGTATTGCTCTAAGTTCCAATTTATTAAGAGAGACATGTTGGCACATCTGTGGAAAACCCGAATCTGAAAGCTTCCTGGTTTTTCCCCACCCAGTTGAAAGTTCATGATCTTGCCCCCACACCCACAAGTCCATCCCATGGTCCAATCTTCCACTGCCATGCTGGCAGCTTCCACCCATCCAGTTCCGGTCAGGCTCGGAAGTGTAGAGAACAAAAGATGACCTTGGGCTTCTACAAAGGAATTGTTTATTTTGACAACAACACATTCTACTCCTTGCTATTCCCCCCTCCCAATTCCCCACTAATGAAAAAGCACAGTAAAATAATGGAGTGTGTGGCAGGCCAAAGACCCTAAAAGGAATATGACTGCAGGCCTGACAACCTCCTTCAAAGTCAACCCTCTCGGATCTTTTGCCCAGAGGATCATGGGTTGCCCTCTCCCTGCCTGGGAAGAGCTTTACAGCTCAATGAACAAGCTTAATGAGCCATCTCATCCCAGCCATCCCCCGCTCTTTTTTTAACTATTATCATATGGCAGCCGGTACAGGACAATAAAAACAAGGATGAATAGGCTGAAAACCAATATGAGTCAGTTACCAAGCATTAGATTTTGACCATGTGGTCCTGGGGCAGTGGTGGGTTCCGGATCCTGTTGCAACCAGTATGTTGCAATGGGGCTGGGCATCCACCACATGAAAACGCACAGGCGTGCATGCGTACTTACCGCCTGTGATGCTCCGCGATGCCTCCGCAATGCTCCAGCTGCTCTGCGGAGCGTCGCACAGGCGCCGTACGCTCCGTGCGCATGCACAGAAGCCCTGAAAACCTCAAATACCAGTAAGGAGCATGGCCGGGCAAGTGGGTCCTCCAGAGCACCATACCAGAATGGTACCTGGTGCTCCCAGCAGGCACCGATATGTCCGTACTGAGGCATACCCGTCATAACCCACCACTATCCTGGGGATGCTCCAATGGTCATAAGTGGTGGTGGTGGGGGACCATCACTGGAGGTTTTTAAGAAGAAATTTGTCCATAATTGTATAGGGTCACATCTCATGCTTCAGCTGGGGTTGGACTAGAAAACCTCCAAAGTTCCTTCCAACTCTGTTATTCTTTATAAATCTCTCCACCAAGAGAATGGTGGTAAACAATACCACCCAGTCACATGACCATACCCACCTAGTCACGCCCACCCAGTCACATGACCGCCAAGCCACTCCCACCTGGTCACATGATCACCAAGCTGCACCCGCAAAATAGGCCATGCCCACAGAGTAGGTAGTAAAAAAAATGAAACCCACCCCTGGGGGGGGAGTCACTTTTTTCAATGCCATTGTAACTTTGAACGGACACTAAATGAACTGTTGTATGTCAAGGACTACTCAAGCTCAAGTTCTACAAATCCCAGAAAATCTTCCCCTATGGCTGCCTAGGATGAGCCACTTGGATCACAGAACAAATGTTTAAGGGCCTTTTTCTAATTTAAGCATGTGACAGGTATGAAGTATTCAAGATAAGTGAATATAATTTAAGAAAGATATCTTTAAGTCTCAAGAGTCAAGAGATCAGCTCTAACCGATGAATTCAGGCAAAGATGTTACAAGCGTTTTCAATTTTCTAAAAGCCATGTGGCCTTCTCTAAACATGGAATGACCTTAGCGTGTGCTTGCCTGCAGCCAAAAAGCAAATCAAATTAGAAAGCTAGAGAGGAAAAGGTGGTTTTTAGCCTTAATAATTTGTTACGAGAAATCCAACACTGGATTCATGCGATATCGGGGTCCTTTAGTATGAGACTGACACTGTCACTTTAAATGATACCCTAAAGAATCTAATTCTAATCTGATTCCAAAACTTAAGGACTGCCACATTCCTGGATGGTTATGCCGGTCCATTAATGAAATGTCTTTCAGTATCTTCTTATGTCAAATGCCCTGGTGAAGGTGTGCTTTGGAAATTTCTTCTGGAATATTTATTGGATTTATTAAATTATTAAAATATTTTCATGGGTCCATCCAAAGTTCTAAGCATTTGCCCCAGAACTCTGCCGAATATAAACTAGCAGACAGGAAGAAAGACAATGAGAAAAAACACAGATAGAAACAGAGATGCAGAAAGATATAAAGAACAAGAAAAGAAAAATATATAACAAGAATGATTTCCAATCTCCCCCAAATATAAGAAACACATACATTCAGCTCTTAATTTAGCACTATAATATAGTGTGCATCCCCCTCCCCTCCCCCACATACAAAAGAACATTCCAAACAACAGGTCAGTGTTAACAGTATTAATCTGTTTTTCCCTTCCTCTACTCCTGCTTCCACCAAGCAATTCGAGCCACTGTTAATTCAGAACTTCTGATGCCTGTTTAATTAAACGTCTCCAACATTTCTTATGAAAGTAGGCAGCATAAATCACCTGACTGATTCCACCCCATTCCCAACAAAGAATGAATGGAAGAAGCCCTATTTAAACTCCCTGTCTTGTCTCCACTGACCAGCTAATGTGGTATATAGAACAGGTGCCCTATATTATTCTCCCCCAGACTCAGAACAGATGATATTAGAGTAGAGTAGAGTAGAGTAGAGTAGAGTAGAGTAGAGTAGAGTAGAGTAGAATGTAGGGTAGGGTAGAATGTAGGGTAGGGTAGGGTAGGGTAGGGTAGGGTAGGGTAGGGTAGAGTAGAGTAGAGTAGAGTAGAGTAGAGTAGAGTAGAGTAGAGTAGAGTAGAATGTAGGGTAGGGTAGAATGTAGGGTAGGGTAGGGTAGGGTAGGGTAGGGTAGGGTAGCGTAGAGTAGAGTAGAGTAGAATAGAAAAGAAAGAATAGAATAGAATAGAATAGAATAGAATAGAATAGAATAGAATAGAATTCTTTATTGGCCAAGTGTGATTGAACACACAAGGAGTTTGTCTCCAGTGCATAAGCTCTCAGTGTACATACAAGCAATATGTGATAAATCATGATCATAGTCATTGTAAAAAATACATTCATCATACATTATAAGATACAACACTTAGTGATAGTCATAGGGTACTAAATAAGCAATCAACATAAATCATACTAGGATACTAAGTGAACAATATAAATCGTAAGACGCAAGCAACAAAATTACAGTCAAAAGAAGATAAGGAGATAGAAAATAAGAAAGATGAGAAGAATAACAGAATATAGCCTTACTGGATAGTTTGATAGCGTTGTCGAAATTAGTTGTTTAGCAGAGTGATGGCATTGGGGGGAAAACTGTCCTTATGTCTAGTTGTTCTGGCGTGCGATGCCCTATAGCAGGGGTGTCAAACTCAATTTAATTGAGGACCGCATTAGGGTTGTGTTTGACGCTGGGGTGGGCATGGCCAGGGTCAACCTCTCTCGTGTTGGGGGTGCCTGTGGTGGCCCAAGCACTCTACCAGGGGTGGGTTTCAACCAGTTCGCGGCGGTCCCTGCAAACTGGTTGGTCGGCGAACCCGGAAGTAAGTAACTTCCGGGAACGGCGAAGGGCCCACTCGCCCGTCTGCGCTCCTTACCCGGTTTTGATGAGTTCTGCACTTCCACGCATACGCAGGACGCATACAGCGCCTGCGCGATCCTCCAGGAGCAGCTGGAGCATCGCACAGACGCTAGTACGCATGCGTGCGCTGCACGCGTGCACGAGGACGCCGCTGGCCCCGTTCCAACCGAACTGGTTGGAACAGGGCGAGAAACCCACCCCTGCACTCTACCAACAAAAACAGGCTCCCAAGCTCCGTTTTCGGCTGCGATGGCCTCCTGCAACCCTCTGCCAGTGAAAACGGAGCTTGGGAGGGCCACAAACAGTCCTCCTGAGCTCTGTTTTTGCTGGCAGAGGCACTGCGGGGCGCTCCTTCGCTGTTTCCAGGGTGGCTTTGGTTCTGGTCCCTGGGCCTTGAGTTTGACACCCCTGTCCTATAGCGTCATTTTGAGGGTAGAAGTTGAAACAGTTTACGTCCAGGATGTGAAGGGTCTGCAGATATTTTCACAGGCCTCTTTCTGGCTCGTGCAGTATACAGGTCCTCAATACAAAAATAAAGGAGGGGTTTTTTTTCTCTGTGGCCACTGAAATTTTCCTTTGCTAGTCAAAAGCTGAAATAGAAAATCAATTCCTTGCAAGGCTGAGACTGTTTCAGAAAAAAATAGATGATGAATTTTATTGGGATTCTGTTATATTAAGATATGTCTTTAGAGCCAAAACAAACTGTAACATCAGAAGCCTTGCTTTTCTGCAAAGGTTTTTTTTTTAAAAAAAAAAATCCACTAACTATGCAGGAAAAAAATTATTAAAAGTGACAGGGTCCTTACATATTATTTGAAATGAGAGAAGGCTTAAAGCTGCTGCTTTCACACTTTTATTCGGTAATTGTATTTGCTGTGGTTACAATAATGCTTCTTCCCAAAACTCATATATCCTCCAGGGAGCAGACGCACATTTTCAAACATGTAATGGACACCCGCTGAGGATCTCAGCTCCATCAGGGCTCTCTTGGTGCATGCCCTGAGGTTATTTGGGAACATGTGTCTGTCTTTCACTTTTGACGCATCTATCATGAAAAAAACCCACGATTATACATGGCCCAGATGGAGGGGCACGGCGGCGCACGAGGTTAGAACACTGAGCTGCCAATCAGCAGGCTTGCGTTTGAGACCCGTCACTGCTGTAGAGTGGGGTGAGCTCCTGTCACATGCTCCAGCTCCTCCCAATCCAGCAGTTCGAAAGCGGACAACTGCGAGTACATTAATGGGCAACTTCATGGGGGTATGAAAGGAACCTCCAAGCCAGCATCCCCCGAGCAATGGTGATATCACCAGCAAATGCTTTCCCCACAGAAGCACTTCAATGGTTCTGTCACACACACAAAATGGCCAAGACAATTGCTGCACTCACTGTGAAGAGCCTCTGAAATAGCCAGCTGAGTTTATCTGCATGGGAAGGTTTGGTGGCCCATGTACATATTGTTGACTTGATATCCTTTTCTGATTCCATGTATTTTTTTATATGTTGCATTTTTTTTTAAGTTCGGGACAGGTTTAAGAGCAGGAATAGGAACCACCTTTGGTGGGAAGCTAACAGTGTTCCGTGTGCCTTCGGTGTTTAGTCATGTCTAAACCGAGGTGCTAGAGCCGAGGTGGCGCAGTGGTTAAATGCAGCACTGCAGGCTACTTCAGCTGACTGCTGTTCAAATCTCATCGGCTCAGGGTTGACTCAGCCTTCCATCCTTCCGAGGTGGGTAAAATGAGGACCCGGATTGTTGTTGGGGGCAATATGCTGACTCTGTAAACCACTTAGAGAGGGCTGAAAGCCCTATGAAGCGGTATATAAGTCTAACTGCTATTGCTATTGCTATTGCTATGTCTGCAACATGACCCTGGAGACATCTTTGGACAGCCCTGGCTCTTTGGCTTTGAAACAGAGATGAGCACCGCCCTCTAGAGCCAGGAACGACTAGTATACCTGTGCGGGGAAACCTTTACTTTTACAGGATAATAAAAACAAGGACAAACAGGCTGAAAAACAGCTTCTATCCCAGAACAGTAACTATATTGAATTCTACTGTATAGTGCAATATGAACGCAGGTTTTCAATTCAATTATATAGTATGTGAAGGATGTTTTATTGTTATGGTTTTCTTATGTATGAAGTACACTGAAGATTGCAAGAGCCGAGGTGGCGCAGTGGCTAAATGCAGCACTGCAGGCTACTTCAGCTGACTGCAGTTCTGCAGTTCGGCTGTTCAAATCTCACCGGCTCAGGGTTGACTCAGCCTTCCATCCTTCCGAGGTGGGTAAAATGAGGACCCAGACTGTGGGGGTGATATGCTGACTCTGTAAACCGCTTAGAGAGGGCTGAAAGCCCTATGAAGCGGTATATAAGTCTAACTGCTATTGCTATTGCTATTGCATTTAATTTCATTGTACGAGGTGCAATGACAATAAAGTAAACTAACTAATCAATGTGCGGGTGAATCACACTGCCCACAAGTGGTTAACAGAAACTCAGCCAACTGAGAAGCTCACCTCACACATAAAGTTACTAAAAAGTAAAAAAAGAAAAAAAAACCTGTGATTTTTCAAGTGAAAACACCAGGGCTTGATTTATGTTACAGTTCCTATGACATAAGACTGACTTAGAAGCACAAATTTTTCTGGTCCTCGTATTCCACCAGAACTGCCAAAAAATCAAAACCACATTGCAACCGATTAAAGAACTAATCTCTTCTATTCATCTGTCCATATTGTTTTTAACGGTTTTTGTCCTAGTGTAAAAAGCAAACAAGCAGATTTTAAAAACCAAACAAACAAAAACCACATTAGGAGAGGGGAAGAGCCACTTAAAAATTATTTCCATTTATATTTTACACACTTCAGATTAAAGAATCAGGCCAAAAAAAAAAAAAAAGCCCTAGTTGAAAAGTGGCACACTCTGCTATTGTCCAACAAAATCCTACAAATGCCTCTTTTAAAAATTGCTTTGCATTCTTTTTTAGTTCAAAGACAGGATATAAATCATCAGCAAAAGTGAGCATTAAAATCAAGAGTACTTTTAAAGGCGTAATGTAAGCTGGATCTTCTCCATTGCTGCCATCTTAAAATGAAAGATTTGCACAGTATGCCTATGTATATTTAATTTGAAAACAATCCCACAGTTTTAAACACTATCGCAGGCTGACGTTGCAATTCTACACAAGCTTATTTACAAGTCAACTCAGCGGAACGCAATAATACATTTCCATTTAATGGGAATGGATCTGCATATGCTAAGGCTCTCTGCTGTTAAACATTTTACACTGGACTGTTAATGGGTCTTTTTGTGTAAATTGAGATCCAATAAAGCCCAAAGTAATAAAAATGTATTTTCTTGTATTGTCAGTACAGGTAGCCCTCAACTTTCAACAGTTCATTTAGTGACTGTTCGAAGTTACGACGACACTGAAAAAAGTTACTTGTAATCATTTTTTATACTTAGGACTATTGCAGCATTCCCATGACCATGTGATTTAAATTTGGATGTTTGACAACGGCTCCAGTGTCCCGATCACCTTATTTGACCTTCTGAAAAGCAAAGTCAATGGGGAAGCCAGATTCACTTAACAACTGTGTTAAGAGTCTTGGTAGCGCAGTGGTTAGAGTGCAGTACTGCAGGCTACTTCTGCTGACTGCCGGCTGGCTGTAATTTGGCAGTTCGAATCTCACCAGGCTCAAGGTGGAGTCAGCCTTCCATCCTTCCGAGTTGTGTAAAACGAGGACCCAGATTGTTAGGGGCAAGATGCTGACTCTGTAAACCACTTAGAGAGGGCTGGAAAGCACTGTGAAGCAGTATATAAGTCTAAGGGCTATTGCTATTACTAAGTTAACAACCGCAATGATTGCAAAACAGGCAAGAAAGGTCAGAAAATGGGACAAAACTCACTTAATGAATGTGTCTCACTTAGTAATAGAAATTTGGGCTCAGTTGTGGTCGTAAATCAAGGTAAAGGTTCCACTCACACATATGTTCTAGTCATTCCAGACTCTAGGGGGCGGTGCTCATCTCCATTTCAAAGCCAAAGAGCCAGCGCTGCCTGAAGACGTCTCCATGGTCATGTGGCCGGCATGACTAAATGCCGAACACTGTTACTTTCCCACCAAAGGTGGTTCCTATTTTTCTACTTGCATTTTTACATGCTTTCAAACTGTTAGGTTGGCAGAAGCTGGGACAAGTAACGGGAGCTCACTCCGTTACTCAGAGCTAGGGATTCAAACTGCCGAACTGCCAACCTTTCTGATCAGCAAGCTCAGCGTCTTAGCCACTGAGCCACCGTGTCCTATACGCGTCCTGTAAGTCAAGGATTATCCCTAAATGTCACCAGTGAAATGCTAAACTTTCAAATCGTTTCGACCCTTCAAGTTGCGGGAGACTTTTCATTCAGTCTCTGTTGCTTAAGTCCTTTAAATTGAAAGAGTGACAAAGATATGAGGTGGGGGTGGACAAAGTCCCAAAGGGGATGTCTTGGAGTCTTTTCAGACAGGATAGAAAAGTTTAAGAGACAAAGTGAACGAGAATCAAGGAGCAGCAGAAAGCTAGATGTGAAATGGAATTTCGCCCCAGAACTGAAAGTTGACTTTGAGGAATGAAGAGACAAAGTATAAAGAAAAATGGGTCAAATGTGAAAGTTAGAAGAAAGGTGCTAATGAAAGCACAGTCGGTTGGTTTTATCACTGAAAAATTGGAGAATGTCCTGAGGGCGGGGGGAGATAAAGGATCAGAAAATTAAAGACGGAGAAAACCAGGGGGAAAATGCTTCTTGGCCTGTACTGTAATACAATTTTGACGCAATGCATTAAAAAGTGTGGGAAGACTCAGAAATCTGTGCACCTTCCCCATTAAATGGGTGCTCCCCATCCAACTTTCCCATACAGATAATGAGAGCCGTGGACTGCCAGGAAACTGCTTATCTGCAGAGATAGGGAGAAATTAACATGAAGGGCCAAACTTGGAAAGTGAGCGGCCATTCTCACTTGTCTTGCCGCAGGATCTTTCTCCACCCTACGCGGGACTTCTCATTCAGCGCTGTTTCTTTTCAAAGAGAAATAAATCGTATATTCATTCAGCCTTTCATCTTCCAAGTCTTTTAGCGCCCATAGCCAAAGTGACTAAGAATCAGGGACAATGGGAGTTGAAATCTAACACAGCTGGATGGTATCAAGCTAGGAGAGTCTGCCCTAGATCTTAGTTAAGAAACAGAATCAAGGAGATGACCATATTAGTCCCATACTCATGTCCACTGTTGGTGGTCTGTCATCTGGAATGATTTTAGTACTTGGAAGCAGTATCTGAATGTTGGGGGTGGGAGGGGAAACAACAGTATGTGAGTTATCCAGCACTACTAATATTTGGGGGGGAGGAACTGTTTTTCTTGAGCAACCTAGAAAGGCAGAAGCGACAATAAAAAAAATAAAAAAATATGATGTTTCTAGAAAGGCAATGCTCATTACTTAGAGCAAAATGTAGATAACCTCTTACGCTGCCCAACAGCCAGCCTAAACATATGCATAGTTTTTGGATTATCCAGGATAAACAGGAAGATATCTGGGGGAGGGGGGGGGGTGTTGATCAGGGCTGTCTAAGAGACAAAATATTCACATATCACACAGAGAAATCGATTTTGGGACATGTTAAATTTCAACTACAGCAATCTGTCAGAATTTTAGCCACCAACTCTGGAGCACATTTAATGCATTACCGACAATGTTGCTTAATGTGCCTAAATTCCAGTAATTGTGTATAATTGAGGGAGCATGGTTTTTGGGTGCCAAATACGAACGGTTCCAAAAGGAACAAAGCAAGTTTTGCAGCCAAGAACTTAAAACACATTTCTCAGTAAATATCCAACCCTTGCTAGCACACACTACAAATAATATTACTTCAGTAATGCTAGAAATATGCTAACCACTACAGTGCAAGAATGAAATAGGGGCTGTAGAAATACTTCGGGGGCAAATCAACGTCCCTTTTTTCCCCCCTTCAGCTATTGAATAATATATGGATACTAGCGGAATACCCTTGCTCCGCTACAAAATTATGTGATTGAGCTTAATAAACACTTACAGCTTGAAACTGTAACTAAATGAGTAGGTCGGCTTCTCCTCTCCCTTTCTCTCCCTCAAGCTTCCCCCACAGAAGCCTCTCCTCTCCTCCTTCTCTCCCTCAGGCTGGTCCCATTGGTCCTCTCCTATCCCCTTCTCTCCCTCAGGCTTGCCCCATAGAGGCTTCTCCTATCTTATTCCCTTCTCTCCCTCACTCTAACTCCTTAGCATCAGAGCGTTTTTCAGGTGGGGTGCGGGAGTAGAATATCTAAACTCCCAGTCCGCAGGCATGGATGAGTCACGCGCTGGCCACACCCAGGCCCAAGTGGCAGTTGGAACAGAGTTCTTTTCAGGTGGGGAGGGGGAGTAGAACTCCTTAGCATCAGAGTGTGTTAATAATACTATAAGAAATATAATGATTTGATGGTCATTTTGAAAAATCCTTTCTTAGTGAGCACCTAGAAGCCAAGAGGAACATACGTGCCAAATTTCAAATTTGTAGGCTTTATGGTTCTGGAGATTTCGTGATGATGCTTGAGTGGTATTTCACTTTTATATATAGAAGATGTGGAATTGCAAGGTTTTTCATCTGCTAACTTACAAGGTTGCATTTAAAGGATAGCATTTACAGCTATCCTTAGAAATATAAGTGTGCTTCTGCCAGACCAAAGCTGAATATAATGAACTATGAGTGCAGAATATGAATCCATGCGCAGCATTGCTGCAGTAGAACAGACTCTGGGTTGTTACTATTAATATTTTACTTGTCTCTATTTCAATCTAACAGTAAGTCTTTTAAGATACACATTTGGAAAAAAAAAACCCATGTAAGCAGCCGTAACATTCTTTTTAGCAGCATTACATGCCAGTTCAGCAATGAATGACCAGATTACATAGATAGAAATAGCTCTTCATTCTATCTTCAGAGAAAACCATAGTTTTTGGATAATGTACCTTAATATTGTAGCAGCAAAGAAACAAATATTTGTGTTGCAAAGATAGAAAGCAGCAACCAAAAGCTACAGAGAAACCATGCGTGACGGGCAAGGGTAAAGATGAGCTGTTAAAATCTTTCTTCCCAGCAAATCGTGTTTATTTATTTTTTGGGTTAATTTTATTTTCTCAGGCACCAGGTTTCTCAGGGATAAGGTCACTGGCAAAGTTCAACTAACACCCTACATGTTCGCTAAATCAAATCTGACACACTGAAATAAGCCAGTTGGATCCTGAAAAGGTTTTAAGTCCCAGTGATTTCCAGGCGCTCTCCTCTGAATGCAATCAAGGCTTGATTCACACATCAGTATAACTCACATTGTGGCCATTGGGGGGAAAAAAAGCAATAAGAGACCTTCTCACCTCTTTTATAGATAAGTGTTGTGGCCTAGCAGGAGCCATTGGAGCTGCCACCGGACTCTGACAGCGAGGGGCCCTATGAGTCGGCTCTGGAGGATGTGGAGGACCCTGGACAGGGTTCTGACTCTGAGCAGGGCACAGAGAAGCTGGTTGGCCACCAGGAGGTGCTTGAGCCTTGGACCAGTGGGGAGGAGACAAGGGAGTATGAGCCTGAGGTCAGCAGTGAGTTGTTCCTGGATGCCCGGCACCGAAGAGCTAATAGGCGTCAGGAACAGTTGCACAGTTACAGGAGGTAATTGCACTCAGCTGGTGGCCATTAGGCTCCTCTCCAGACTATAAAAGGACTACTTGTGCACACGCCCCTCTTGCAAAAGTCAACGCAGGAATGAATGTTGGAGAACATTTTTGTGAGCTTGGCAGGCTGGATTGCTGCCAGGGCTTATCTGTGCTGGATTACTGCCCAAGCTTGTCTGTGCTGGTTTGCTGCCAAGGACCTGTCTGTCTGTTAATAAATTGTGTAAAATATCTTTGGCTCTGAGTGTGCTTTGGTGTGGAACGACGAGGGTCAGAACAGATAAGCTACTGGTTGCAAAAGATCTGTGGTGGCGCAGTGGCTAGAGTGCAGTATTGCAGTGTTTTTCAACCACTGTGCCGCGGCACACTAGTGTGCCGTGACATAGTGTAAGGTGTGCCGTGGGAAAATTACTTTATATATAGTCAATATAGGCACAGAGTTAAATTTCTTTAACATTTTCTAATGGTGGTGTGCCTCGTGATTTTTTTCATGAAAAAAGTGTGCCTTTGCACAAAACAGGTTGAAAAACACTGCAGTATTGCATACTTCTGATGACTGCCAGCTGCCTGCAATGTGGCAGATCGAATCTCACCAGGCTCAAGGTTGACTCAGCCTTCCATCCTTCCGAGGTCAGTAACATGAGAACTCGGATTGTTGGGGGAAAATATGCTGACTCTGTAAGCTGCTTAGAGAGGGCTGTGGAAGCACTGCGAAGCGGCATATAAGTGCTATTGCAATTCAAGGTATTGGATGCCACCTTTAAAGCCTTCAAGGTTTGGGGCTGGTTTACTTATGGGTCTTTCTCTCCTCTACCTCTCTGATCAGGCAGAAGAGGGATGCCCCAAGTCCCATCTGCTAAGGTGGGCTGGCTGGTCGAACCAAAGAGGAGATGAGATTTTATTTGGCATTAAATGATTGCATCATTGGATTTGCATTAATTGAATCAATTAAGGCATTTTTAGAAAACCTGACATGAGGGAGTCATTCAAATCTTAACTGATTGGCAGCAAACTAAGAAGGTCCACAGGAAATGCCACAGAGATGGTATTTCAAGAAACTTGGCCATTCTGAAAATTATAATTTGTAACTAGGATTGGACTCAGTGCTCTCTGAGCCTGGGTGTTTTCTTGCAGACGTTTCATTACCCAACCAGGTTATATCATTGGTGTACTTGCATGAAACATCTGCAAGTGTCCTGACCTAGGCCTCCCAAGATCATGAAGCCGACTCCTCATCCCGAAAAAACCTCTTTTATTTAGATTAAAAGGAATTCCTCTCCAGCAAAGTCCCAGGAAACAGTCTTTCAAGAGATTTCTCAACTACAGACCTTTATCAGGCTTGGAGAGCTGCCAGACCGATATCTTCATGTCGTCACTTATAAAGCCCTTCATGGTATTGGACCTGGGTACTTGAGAGACCGCCTACTGCCAATTACCTCCACTAGACCAATTAGATCCCACAGACTAGGCCTCCTCCGAATTCCATCCGCCGGCCAGTGTCGACTGGCGACTACCCGGAGGAGAGCCTTCTCTGTGGCTGCTCCGACCCTCTGGAACGAACTCCCCGTGGAGATTCGTACCCTCACCACCCTCCAGGCCTTCCGCATAGCCCTTAAAACCTGGCTGTTCCGACAGGCCTGGGGCTAAAGATTCGCTGCCCCTATCTCGAATGGTATGATTGCTGTGCTTTTTAACTATGTATAGTTTTGTGTTCTTGTTAAACTGTTTGTATCCCCCCTTCCCTTTTTGAGTTGTGAGCCGCCCTGAGTCCCCTTAGGGAAAAGGGCGGCATACAAATGAAATAAAATAAAATCTTCCAAACACCATGCTGTAGCAGCAATTACTTGGCAAGAGGTCATGAACAGATCTTCACCCTGTTGAATTGAACTAATTGTCTCCTGCAAACTCCACTTCCCTTTTGCTCTTCTTTATTCCCTATGGGAGTGGCCATTCACTGTCCACCTATTCCTTTACTCCTGAGTTGACCTTTGTTCCTTAGCTGTTTCCTTCTCCTGGCAGTTCGGGAAGAGGCTCCAGCTATTCTTCTGCCCCACTGATCTCTGATCTCCGAAGGCAGCTGATAACTGTCGGATGGCCCTGGCCCCATCTCTGCCTCCGACGCAGAGCCCTCATCAGAGCCTTCCCCAGACTCCAAGAATGGCCCATGATCCTCCCCAACCTCCTCACTATCTGAGTATACCACCAGCTCCACTGGCAGGCCACAACAGCAAGAAAACCACGACTCTCCGAGAGCACCAAGGACCCCACAATTGTAAACTAGCATGTCTATCATTCTCATATATCAGACTATGCTTGAGGGAAAGAACAGTTGCCATGAACAAAATTTACCTGGTGCCAGGCTGGCTGGGCAGGGAAAAAGGAAACCGTTTACCCGACTGGCGCGTGGGGGAGCCTTTAAATCTCTGCATTACTCACACTGTGCTACCCCTGTGTTTTAAGTGTCCCTGTACAAGTCCCGTCAATTTCATGCAGAGATCAACGTGTTTGGGGGAGGCCTCCTGTTAGAAACTAATGTCCACCGCCTGAGACACACTTCCCAGCTTAACTTTAGATCGTTTGCCAAAATGAACAGAGGTTCTTGCGTGCTATTTTCTTTGCCATTATATCTCTACTCCACATTTAGCGCAATTATCTACAGCTTCTGGAATACGCATTGCCGGTCTAATTAAGAAGAAGCATGGTTCATTATTTTCAAGAGTCCCTGCTTTATCCATTAGTAACTCCCTTTCTAATTTCACTGTTTCATAAAGTTCACCGAGCACAAAATAAACCAGTCCTGCAAATATATATATATATATATTTTTAAAAAATAAATATGGAAAGGGTTGCATTCCATAGTTACAAATTATGGAATGTTAACTGCATTTAGGGATTTCTCTAAGATGGTTTTGTGAATATTACAAACGTTCCATATTTTTTTAAAAAAAAATACAATATGAGAGTTAGTTTGCAGTGTTTCTGTCTCTTACACGTCACTATGATTTGTGGAAGGTGATTATAAGAAATTCATTTGTAAAAACATTTGGATGACTACTGAAGACAATTTGATCTTCATTTCAAAGGAAACCACTTCCTGAATTAACATATGTTTGAGAAAAGAGTTATTCTTGCCATTCTTTAAAAATGGGGTGATTTTTTTTTGTTTGGCTTTTACAAACTTCCCAAGTTGTGCCTAAAACACATTATGTTACTAACTTCATCATCAAAGTATGCAGATCTTTGACTCAAGCCCCGGCACTCGCAGATCAATGTGGAAATGGAATGGAAAGGACTTATGAATGAACCCAGACAAAACTAATCTGAATCAGCTCTGCATAAAAGGACATTTTTATGCAGTACAGGTAGTCCTCAATTTACAACCACAATCGAGCCCAAAATGTATGTTGTTAAGTGAGAAATGTGTTAAGTGAGTTTTGCCCCACTTTACGACTTTTCTCGACTCATTTGTATGGCTGCCTTCTGCTCACAGATTCTTAATTTCCCCTACCTATGCAGACTGAGATGACCTCCTCTTTCTGATAGGGGTTAATTTAATTGGGAAGCTCTTTTTACTTTTTGTAGCTTTCCATTACTCTAAGGGCAATAGAGATAGCCCTCGTTTAGTAACTTCAATTGGGGCCTGCAACTCAGCCACTGAGTGAAGCAGTTGCTAAGTGAAATTTCAACTCTGTTTAAGATCTTACTTCGGCTTCCCTTTGCTCTTCAGTCCTCAGTCAGTGTGAGGACTGGGCATAAAGTTGTTGTTTTTTCATCAACATGTCCCTAAATGAAATAATTGCTAAATAAGGACTATTTGAAATAGCCTTGGCTTAGACATAGAGGCAACCAACACAGCACCAGCCCATCACACCATCAAGCAGAGACACAGAGGTGCTTTTTCAAGAGGCAACTGGATTTTCTGGTTTTTCTTGGAAGACGTTTGGGTTCTCAACCAAGAAGCTTCTTCAGCTCTGACTGGATGGTAGGGAACGAAGGAGATCACTTGCATTCTTTTAGAGAGTCCTTGAGGAAAAATTTCCCCATCTGGTTTCAAGAATAGAGACTCAGGAATATATGGGCCGAGGTGGCGCAGTGGTTAAATGCAGCACTGCAGGCTATTTCAGAGTTCGGCTGTTCAAATCTTACCGGCTCAGGGTTGACTCAGCCTTCCATCCTTCCGAGGTGGGTAAAATGAGGACCCAGACTGTGGGGGCAATGTGCTGACTCTGTAAACCGCTTAGAGAGGGCTGAAAGCCCTATGAAGCGGTATATAAGTCTAACTGCTATTGCTATTGCTATGGGATTCTGTCCCAGAGGTGGCTTGTTTAAAAAGGCAACTGGACTTCCTTGTTTTTCTTTGAAGACGTTTGGCTTCTCAACCAAGAAGCTTCTTCGGCTCTGACCGGATGGTGGGGGAATGGAAGGTCTTCAAAGAAAAGCCCAGAAAGTCCAGTTGCCTCTTGAAAAAGCACCTTTGGGGCAACCATGACCTGGATGACTGAAAATCTCCATAGACAACAAGCGGGGGCCTTCCCAGCATTGAACAAAAGGATCACCCTCAGTTCACATTCAGCAGACCAACCTGATCGTCAAAGCGGTAGGTAAGGAACTGCTCCCCTGCAGTGTCTTCTAAGAAGCTTCCTTGCGGGGAAAGGACAAATTCAGGCAGGAAGTAAGCATCTTGCAGCTGTTCTGCGGTTGCCTGTAAAAGAATGCAAGATAGTGAGTTACAGATTCAGAAGAAAGGGCGGGGGAACCGAACCCTTAAAGACAAGTAGAGTATATTTCTTTTTTTAAAAAAATAAAGTTTTTTTTTTCATTTTTTGTTCTCTATATATACATTCACATAATTATTATTCTTTTTTTTACATTCGTAATTCTAATACATTTATCATTCCATTTATAGAATTGTAATATTCCATTCGGGTTGTTTTGTTTACCATCCCTCGCCTATTTTGACACCACCTTCTTCTGCTTTCCTTTTCTCCCTCCCTTCTCTGCTTCCTTCCTTCCTCCTTTCCCTTCCTTCTTCCCTTACCGCTCCCCTCCTCCTCCCTTCCTCTTCCCCTTTCTACCCTCTCTCCTTCTCTCCTTCTCTCCTTTTCCCTTCCATCTTCCTCTCTACCTTCCTTCCCTCCTCTTCCTCTCATCTCCTCTCCTCTCTTCCTTTCTCTCCCTCTCTCCATTCTATACTTTCTTCTTTCCTCCTCTCATTTCCCTTCCTTCTTCCCTTACCTCTCCCCTCCTCCTAACTTCCTCTTCCCCGTTCTACCCTCCCTCCTTCTCTCCTTTTCCCTTCCATCTTCCTCTCCTCTCCTCTCTTACTTTCTCTCCCTCTCTCCCTTCTCTACTTTCTTCTTTCCTCCTCTCCTTTCCCTTCCTTCTTCCCTTACCTCTCTCCTCCTCCTTCCTTCCTCTTCCCCTTCGTACCCTCTCTCCTTCTCTCCTTCTCTCCTTCTCTCCTTCTCCCTTCCATCTTCCTCTCCTCTCTACCTTCCTTCCCTCCTCTTCCTCTCATCTCCTCTCCTCTCTTCCTTTCTCTCCCTCTCTCCCTTCTCTACTTTCTTCTTTCCTCCTCTCCTTTCCCTTCCTTCTTCCCTTACCTCTCCCCTACTTCTCAAGTAGAGTACATTTCTCATGGCAACACTCTGCCCACAACCTAGAGTTCGATCCTGTTGGAGCTCAAGGTTGATTTAGCCTTCCATCCTCCTTAGGTCGGTAAAATGAGGACCCAGGTTAAATAAATAAATGTATTTAGATTTGGCTTCAAAATTGTGTAAATCTGATTTCTGTGGTGTATTGAGCCTAGTTTATGACTGAGCACAATTTGAGAACCAGACAAGTGGGTTTATTCATATGTACAAAATCAAGATTTAGTGTAACATAGATAAAAGGTAAAGGTTCCCCTCGCACATATGTGCTAGTCGTTCCCGACTCTAGGGGGCAGTGCTCATCTCCGTTTCGAAGCCAAAGAGGCAGCACTGTCTGAGGACGTCTCCGTGGTCATGTGGCCGGCATGACTAAATGCAAACATGCACGGAGGCCTGTTACCTTCCCACCAAAGGTGGTTCTTAGTATTCTTACTTTTCTTGAGTCCACCATTGTATTACATCATTACTGTCCTTGCTGTTGTTATCTGCTTGTTGAATAAGCTACACTCTCCAGAAAGCTTTCTCCCATTGAGTGCAAGCCATTTATCGTCCATAGAAGCCAATGTGGCAGTCTTTTATTATTACCTTTGTTCTATTCAACTCTAGCCATCTGAATTAAAGCCAGGAGCATGGAAAAATTCAACCCAAGAGATTACCTGTTAGAATGGGAAACACTTCTGCAAGCTTTACCGGCTTGACTATTAAGCACGCAATAAATTTTGGGGAGAGAGAAGGAATGAAGCAAGCAAGCGGATTCAATTTTATAGTAATAGCAACCTAGTAAATGCTATTAAGAATAGAATAACATTTAAGACAAAAGCAAGTATACAGCATCCAAAAACTGCAAGTAATATAAATATTGTCTGAATGCAAAACTTTCCTTTCCAATAAATACGTAATGCATTTGAACATGGGAGGGATTTTTACAACTTGGAATTAAAAACTGGCCTTGTGGGGGGAAATGCTATTTCATTTTCATCTCTATATACCGGATCAAAACAGACAGCAGTCAACTCCCTACGCAACATTATGAAAAACTAACAGTATTCTCAGTCCCTAAAAGTACTTTGCAAGGATATTTTACATCTTGCTTAAAACAATGGAGCGATATCAACCTTCTGCCAATACAAAGCAGAAGAGCCTGTATAACATACTTGGAAATGTCGGTGCCTGTTATGTAGTTATTCTAAAGCTGAAGATGGATAAAGCCCATTGTTTATTTTAAACTCTTTCTCATTTCTGTGCTAGTCTTCCATTGAGGGGGGAAAAAAAACCTGTGGGAAGGAGCTTTCTTACAAAAACGTTGTTAAGAAACATTTAACGTGAGAATGTAAACAGACTATGCATAGCTCTCGTCTTATAACAAGAGTTTGGAGAAAGAGCTTGAAGAATTTAAGGACCAAACAACCTCTGTACGGGGTTGTTTGGAGAAATCTCAACCTCTTGTTGAAGTTGTGGGGGCTGGTCTTTATTATCCATACTGCATCTTTATTTTGCTTCTGGGTTTATTTTGTCCTGCTGAAGGGGGGGATTCTGGATCTCTGAAGGGTGGAAATCTGGATTCCCGTAGTACAGGTACGTCCTCGACTTATGACCACAAGTGAGCCCAAAATTTCCATTGCTAAGGCGAGACAGTTGTTAAGGGAGTTTTGCCCCATTTTGCAATCTTTCTTGCCATGGTTGCTAAGTGAGTCACTGCGAATGTTAAATTACTAACACGGTTGTTAAGTGAATCTGGCTTCCCCATTGACTTTGCTGTCAAGAAGATCGCCAAACAGGATGACACGACCCCCGACCCCCCAGGACATTGCAACTGTCATAAATATGAGTCAAGAGCCAAGCAGCTGAATGTTGATCCTGTGACTATGAGTCATAAGTGTGAAAAATGGTCATAAGTCATTGAGTCATAAGTCAGTGGTCATTGAGCCAAGGGGGCGCAGTGACTAGAGTGCAGTACTGCTGGCTACTTCAGATTATCAGAGTCAGAAGGGACCTTATAGTTCAGCTGACTGCTAGCTGCAGTTTGGCAGTTCAAATCTCACCAGGCTCAAGGTTGACTTAGCCTTCCAGCCTTCCGAGATGGGTAAAAGGAGGACCCAGATTGTTGGGGGCAATATGCTGACTCTGTAAACTGCTTAGAGATGGCTGTAAAAGCACTGTGAAGTGGTATATAAGTCTAAGTGCTATTGCTATTCCTTCCTTCCTTCCCTTCCTTTCCTTCCTTCCCTCTGTTCATGCCAGCAGTTCAAATCTCACCAGGCTCAAGGTTGACTCAGCCTTCCTTCCTTCCTTCCGAGGTGGGTAAAATGAGGACCCAGATTGTTGGGGGCAAGAGGCTGACTCTGTAAACTGCTTAGAGACGGCTGTAAAAGCACCGTGAAGCAGTATATAAGTCTAAGTGCTATTGCGATACTATGCTATTTCTCACACTTACGACCGTGGCCGTATCCCCATGGTCACGTGATCAAAATTCGGACTCTTGGCAACTGCTTCATATTCATGACGGTTGCCGTGTCCTGGATAATGTGATCCCCTTTTGCGACCTTTTGAAAAAGCAAAGTCAATGGGGAAAGCCAGATTCACTTAACAACCGTGTGACTCATTTAAATATGGGAGTGATTCACTTCACAGCTGAGGCAAGAAAAGTGGTAAAATGGGAGCAAAACTCACTTAAGGAATGTCTTGCTCAGCAACACGTGCACTTCGGGCTCAATGGTGGTTGTAAGTCAAGGACTACCGATCTTTTAAAAAGAGCAGCTACAAAACAATTGAAGCCTATGGAAATAAGCATCCACCTGGGGCTACAGAAAACAGATGCCTGGTAGGTGTTGCAGAGCAGAAAATTCTGCTATTATAAAACTTGTTTTATAATTAATACAGTCAAAGTAAATGCCAATTCCTGGAATTCATTAGCTAAACTTTCCTTATCCCTCAATCATAATCTTTTGTGTTTGGGCACTGCTTAAAACGAGTGTGTTTAAGGTAAAATTCCGTTTTACCCCACATACGAATTTATCATTTATAAATATAAAAACAGTTCTGATTTTTTCTTCTTCTTCTGATCTCTAAGAACGATCAGAAAATAGGCGAACGGAATTTGTCATTGGACATTCAATAATTTGGACTTTCTTTTTCTTATTCAATTCTCGCATAACAATAAATTAAATAAATAAACCTTCTTCTTAAAAGGTTGCTTCTATCTTCTCTCTTAAATTTCTGGCAAAGAACATAAACAGGGAAACTTCAGGGGCTTTACGAGTAAAACGAAGTTAATGTTCCCTACAAAGATTTCCATGGAGTGTATAAGGATAAGAAGAAAATAGACAAAGATGGGTATTAGTGTCTACAGTGGGAGTTGGGGAGTACAACCAGTTAGAAGGAAAGATGATGAATACCGCTGATGAAAGACAAAAACCACAGAAAAGCAACCAGCAGAGTTATCCCAAGCCCTTTTTATCTTTTGCTAGTGACCCCAAACAGTCGGAGCAGAAAGCAAAAACCGAAATCTACTGAAGTGATTCCACAAGGAACAGTATAGGCTCAATTTATCTTTGAAGAATGGACTGTCACAGTAAAAAAGAAATAAAATATAAATAAGAGGAAGATGGTATGTGGGAAAGATGCCATCAGAATTTAGATTTATGGGCTACCGGACAAAAGATGCTTGAGAAATTGTACAGTCAAATCAGAGATGGGTTCCTGCCAGTTCTAACCTCTTCTATAGAAAAGGTTCCACAAATCTACAGTGCCGTTTAGAACCGGTTCCAGCTCCCTCCCCCCCCCCCGTCCGCCCATCATCAAGATGAAGAACGAGAGGAGGAATTCTGGGAGTTGAAGTCCACAAGTCTTAAAGCTGTCAAGTTTGAGCACCCCTGGGTTTTTTTTTCCAAAGGGTTAGGGGTGCAAGGGTCTTGTAACTTGACAGCTTTAAGACTTGCGTGCTTCAAATGGCAGAGTTTCTGAGCCAACATTTTGGTTGCTAAGCAAGAGCGTTGTTAAGTGAGTTTCACCACATTTTGCAAGTTGGCCACGCCCACCCAATCACATGGCTGGCAGGCCACTCCCACCCAGTCACATGGCTGACAAGCCATTCCCATCTGGTCACATGGCCGGCAAGCCACTCCCACAAAGCAGGCCACACCTACAGAAGAGGTTCTAAAAAATTTTGAAACCCACCACTGAGTCAAATCTGAACAGTGTGGAATAGAATAGAATGGAATGGAATGGAATGGAATGGAACGGAACGGAACAGAACAGGAGATGGAATAGAATGGAATGGAATGGGATGGGATGGGATGGAATGGGATGGGATGGGATGGGATGGGGTAGGATAGGACAGGACAGGACAGGACAGGACAGGAGAAGGAATGGAATGGAATGGAATGGAATAGAATAGAATAGGACAGGACAGGAGAAGGAATGGAATGGAATGGAATGGAATGGAATGGAATGGAATGGAATGGAATGGAATGGAATAGAATAGAATAGAATAGAATAGAACAGGAGAAGGAATGGAGTGGAGTAGAGCAGAGCAGAGCAGAGTAGAATAGAATAGGGAATAGGGAATAAGGAGAGGAGAGGATAGAAATATCCCTAATTGATAGACCCATCCTATCCTTTAAAAAGCCTGCAGAATATTTCAGAATTGATAAAACAGTGTAAATAAAAAAGAATGACCAATATATTTAAAGACTTGATTATGTTACCTAGTTTGCATAATGAAACTTCTGCAAGGAAACCACCAAACTCAGAGAACACCAAGGACCCCTTCATTTCAACCCAGAGCTACAAATGTTCTCCTTTATCGGCCTTTATTTATTAACTTGTCGAAAGAGCAGCTAGATATTTATAAGGCAGGTAATGGAAAAGAAATCTCCCACCTGGGAAAATAGTCTATTACAGGATTAGACGGCTGGAGCACGGTATCTTTCGGTAAAACAACTTTAGTAGAATATAAATGGATTTAAGCAGGAATGCCAACCTTTGGTGAATTACTTTAATAACAATCCTGTTTCTGGCAATGCAGACTCGACTTAAATAGCAATCCACTTCCTTTAACATAGGATGAAAGTAAAGACAGGATTTAGAGTAGTTCATGTAGAAGATTATTTTAAAAGTCAAGTTTGTAGCCGGTTGTCTTTTATGTTTTAACTTGGATAAACATTTTAAAACCTGAACCGAAGATAAAAGGCTTGCCTGTGTCACAGTTGCACTGTGATTTAAATGATACAGAACATATACCCTTAAAATGTAAGGCAAGTGTGGTGATTCTTATTTAAACATAAAGACAGTGGTGCGATTCAAGCCAGTTTGCACCACTTTGGGAGAACCGATTGTTAAGTTTCTGAGCAGTTTGGTGAACTGGTTGTTGGAAGAAATCACCAGGGCAGAGAACCGGTTGTTAAATTATTTGAATCCCACCACTGCATAAAGAGCATTAGGCTAGAAGCTGGGAGAGTGTGAATTCTAGTCCTACTGTAGGCATGAAAGCCAGCTGGGTGTCTTTGCCCAGACCCTCTCACTTCCCCTGCCTGTTGTGAGATAAACAAGAGGAGGAATGAATATTAGATAGCAATAGCAATAGCAGTTAGACTTATATACCGCTTCATAGGGCTTTCAGCCCTCTCTAAGCGGTTTACAGAGTCAGCATATTGCCTCCACAGTCTGGGTCCTCATTTCACGCACCTCGGAGGGATGGAAGGCTGAGTCAACCTTGAGCGGGTGAGATTTGAACCGCTGAACTGCAGATAGCAGTCAGCTGAAGTGGCCTGCAGTACTGCACCCTAACCACTGTACCACCTCGGCTCTTTGGGACCTTGAGTTATTGCTAAACATAATAAGTGTGGGCCATAAAGAAATCCACGTTTATTTAGGGTAGCATTCTTGATTGGTACCATGCAGTATCACCAATTGCAAATCTGGCAGAGAGTTGGAAGAGCCCCAACCACATAGGCCTGATGTTAATTGGTTACCTGGACCACTGGCCCCAATTTGCTTAAGCAGTAGAAACAATGGGAAATAAGTAATTAACCAGGCAAGCGAGTGTTGGGATTCCATTTTTTTTACTACCGGTTCTGTGGGCGTGGCTTGGTGGGAGTGACATGGCTTGGTGGGTGTGGCTTAATGGGCATGGCAGGGGAAGGATTCTGCAAAATCCCCATTTCCTCCTGATCAGCTGGGACTTGGGAGGCAGAGAATAGATGGGGCGTGGCCAGCCAGAGAACTATTCAAAATTTCCCCTACCAGTTCTCCAGAACTGGTCAGAACCTGCTAAACACCACCTCTGAGGCAAGCTCTCCACAAGAACTTCCTAACTTTGGGTGGTGAGCCTGGCAACTATATCTTCCCCAATGAAGAGTCTTCTAGATCCTAGTGTCTGCCACCAAGGCCAGCCATGGGCTTCTTCTAAGTAGGGTTAGAAGGTTGGGGTGGTATTCTGATGTCCAGTTTCTTCTCTTTCTCCTGTCTTGAACTCTTCACTGGTCTTCAGCCATTCCAGATTCTCTCTTCATACAGCCAGCCATTATTTAGCTCTAACTTTGTCAACATGACTGCAGTGGTCTCGCAACTTACAAGTCTTATGGTATTAAAAAGTTACCCTATTTTTCCCCCCATTCATTTTGCAAAAGGCACAATGCTTCTGCTCGTTGAAGAAAAAAAAAAAGAATTAGGGAATTTGGCTCCTACAGCCAAATTAGCTCTTCCTAAAGGATGAAGGATGTACTTGGGCGAATGAATAACAGAGCATTGTGAAAAGTGACTGGGTAGAATCCCAAACCAGCTGAAATTGTTCAGGCCTTAAGCCCATCTCCACCCAGGGGAAGCTATCTAAACACACAAGCTCCGGTTTTCTCAGCAGCAACAGAGGATTTAACCCCTAAGTCAGTTCGCTCACTCCACCCATGGAATTCTGCCTGGCGGCCCTGCTCACCAACCCCAAATGACCCTGGATATGAGGCTCAACTGCAAACGCGGGGCTGTCAGTTCAACACTTTCATAGCAACTTTCATTTCGGTGGTCAAAGGCAAACCCCAGGTCTTCTGCTTGCTGCCTTCAAGGACCTCATCGCTTCCTCTTGCCTCCTTCCTGCTGTTTTGCCCCCAGATCAAGTTTCCACTTAGCAACTGCCTTATTCCACTCAGGGCTTCACCTCAGCCACCTGAAGTTGTGTTTGTTCAACAGAAGACTGTGGGTATCCACATTCCCCACAGATTTTGATTACTATCTCCAGTAAATACTACTCTTTGTGAAAGAGCCGAGGTGGCGCAGTGGTTAAATGCAGCACTGCAGGCTACTTCAGCTGACTGCAGTTCTGCAGTTCGGCTGTTCAAATCTCACCGGCTCAGGGTTGACTCAGCCTTCCATCCTTCCGAGGTGGGTAAAATGAGGACCCGGATTGTTGTTGGGGGCAATATGCTGACTCTGTAAACCGCTTAGAGAGGGCTGAAAGCCCTATGAAGCGGTATATAAGTCTAACTGCTATTGCTAAAGCAGTCGTATTATCCTCCCTGAGTTTAACATTTATTTATTATTTTTATTTGTTTGTTTTATTTAGTTTATCAATCATGTACGAGATAACAGGCAAAAGTATAAACATGGATATGAACACAGGAAATGGGTATGAATAAATGGGGACAGTAGGACAGGGACGGTGGGCATGCTGGTGCGCTTATGCACGCCTCCTTTACGGACCTCTTAGGAATGGGGTGAGGTCCACGGTGGACAATTTAAGGTTAAAGTTATGGGAGTTTGAGGATAAAACAACAGAGTCAAGTAGTGCATTCCAGGCGTTAACCACTCTGTTGCTGAAGTCATATTTTCTGCAATCGAATTTGGAGTGGTTTACCTTGAGTTTGTATCTATTGCTTGCTCGGGTATTATTGTGGTTGAAGCTGAAGTAGTTACTAACAGGTAGGATGTTGTAGCAAACCATTTTGTGTACTATGGTTAGGTCAGACCATAGGCGGCATAGTTCCAGGTTGTCCAAGCCCACAATTTCAAGCCTGGTGGCACAAGAGATTCTATTGTGAGCAGAGGAGTGGAGTTCTCTTCTCGTGAAATACCTCTGTACTCGCTCAATTGTATTAATGTCCGATATACAGTGCAGATTCCAGGCAGACAAACTGTATTCAAGAATTGGTCTAGCAAAGGTTTTGTATGCCCTAGTTTGCAGTACTATTTTAGTAGTACATTACTACTGGTTGCATCTTCCCCTGGCAATGGGGCCAAAGGAAAACACATCACAGTGATGAATAATTATCTTTTTAAAATTAAAAATAATTCTAAAAGGATTCACGGATCTCATAACATCTCAACCTGATAAAATATCCAAAAGGCACTAATCTTTTTATATACTATTGCTGTTATCAGATTAGTCCAATGTAACCCCTTTGAATGCAGCTAAATTTTGTTAATACTGTCTGAAAAATTAGGCAGGCTGTAACTGCCCCCCCCTCCGACAAGCCACCACCAATTATTAAACATGTGCCTTTCTTTTATTTTAGCTTTATTTATTTTTAGGGCTGTAATGCTGATCTGTGACTATAATAGCAATAGCAGTGCTTTACAGCCCTCTCCAAGCAGTTTACAGAGTCAGCCTCTTGCCCCCAACAATCTGGGTCCACATTTTACCCACCTCAGAAGGATGGAAGGGTGAGTCAACCTTGAGCCTGGTGAGATTTGAACTGCCAAATTGCAGACGGCTCGTGATCAGCAGAAGTAGCCTGCAGTATTGCACTCTAACTACTGCACCCACTGTTACTTATAATAATTCTTCATTGGGGAAAGAGAGAACAAGATAGAACATTGGCAATGATAAAGCGAAGCTCTCTATGCTGGAAGTTCTTGGCTTTGATTCCTACAAAATCATCTTCATGCATTGCAGGAGATGTCGAGGATGAGGGAAGGGTCAAATGTGTCATCAGTCTTGAGTCCCTTCGCACCCACAAGAGATCTAAATTCTGCCCACCTTGTCTTCCATTGGCTCTTAGCTATCGCTAACTTGCTTTGATTGTTAGTAGTTCAGATTCTTGTAGAGAACTTTAGAGCACAATAACCCGATATCTATTCATCCAAACTGCCTGGACCTTTGATGTTCTGAAGCTAATATGCATGTCATCAAATGCCTACAAGCTGATCAGAACTTATTATATTTAAAGTGTAGTTAGGGAAGAATGTTCCGTTGCAAGGCTTAAAGTTAGATCACAGATGTCTGGCTATGATTAGATTTGAAAGAACAACTTCACCATTCTCAGTTTTGCTCCTTCACCAACACTATTATCATCCCCAACACACTGTTAAAAGTATCATTACTTCACGCTGCCTAGCAACACTGACAATGCAAAGTGAATTTCAAGCTACTACCACAATGCTAATATAAAAGATCATTCTTTCGTTGTGATCTGTTTCATAAAATGCCTTTATCCAATTTCTTTGGACAGCTGGGTCATAATATTTCAAGTTTATGTATACATGCGTAGAGGAAATGCATTAACCAGAAATTTAAAATAGGCTTTGGGGATTTAGTGGGTGATTTTTGAGCTAGTTCCTTTTCCACTTCATTCAGAACTGGTAGAATAGAAGAGGGGGGGGGGGTCCATCCAACTTACTTTGCTCCAAATTAAATTAATAATAGTAATAAATCATCGTCAACCAAGCTAAACGTTCACAGCCAAGAGTTGCTATCTAGACACTGCCATTGTCCGAGACAGAATTACTGGGTAAAATAATTAGTGGGTGGCATTTTGCCCAGAAAACTCTGGTTGTAGACCTGGGTTTTCAAAAGTTCTGTTTTGTCCCAGTCCTTCTTTCGTTCACCGCTGTGTATGGGTATCTGATGACTCATCCCCAAACACCCAGTTCAAACAGAATTGGATCCATGCCATACTTGTTCCCTTGTCCTTTGGTTCGTCCTGAGCATATGGAAGCAAGGTATCGGGATTTTTTGAGACAAGCAAAATAGATTGCTACATCACATAAGTATTTAAAAAGACCAATCGAGGCCAGGCAACTCTCTCCAAGTGCGAGATGATGATGCCAAAATTTGGGGAGACTCTAGAATTAATTGGCCACCTCCCAAAAACACAGGCTGTTTCCTGATTAGCTGTTGGCTTTTGACATTCATCTGTGCGCCCCACCCTTTTAATAGACACAACGTTTTCTGGTTCCTTAAAAAATACTTTTCTCTGTGGATCTTCTACAACTGTTCTCAGTACTCACTCCAAGAATTCTTCATGTTCCACAATAACTCAAGAAGCTTAGCACTTTTGTGCAGCTAGAATATGCCATAGGTATTTTTCAGGAAAGAAAACAAGGCGATCACAGACTCCAGAAGCATTGCCAGATGTGGCTGGGTTTTCTATAAGTGGCAACCCACATTTTCTTGATTCCCCTTCCACCCAATTCTCAATATCATTCTCATTTTTCCTTCTTCGTTCTCTCTAGATTCCCTTAAACTGGAAGATCTGTGAAATTGGGTAGCCTATGGCTGCTAGACTAGCCTGTTCAATCATTTAAGAAGCAGAACTTCATATAATCCATTCCAAAGGAGATTCTGGGTACTTGGCAGGTAGAAAAGACTTTATATATCTATTTATTTATCTACCTATTTATCTATTTATTTATCTACCTGTTTACCTGTTTACCTGTTTACCTGTTTATCTGTTTATCTGTTTATCTGTTTATCATCTATCTATCTCTCAAACATGTACAAGATAGCAGGTATAAATATAAACATGGATATGAACGAAAGAAAGGAATACAAATAAATGGGGACAGTAGGACAGGGACGGTAGGCATGCTCGTGCGCTTATGCATGCCCCCTTTACGGACCTCTTAGGAATGGGGTGAGGTCCAAGGTAGACAGTTTGCGGTTGGAGTTGTGGGGGGGTTGAGGCAGGGGTGGGTTGCTAATCCTGTTCCAACCGGTTCGGTTGGAACGGGGCCGGCGGCGTCCTCGTGCACGTGCGCAGTTCACGCATGCGTCTTAGCGCCTGCGTGATGCTCCAGCTGCTTGCAGAGACTCGCGCAGGCACTGTATGTGCCATGCGCCTGCGTGGAAGCGCAGAAGCCTTCAAAGACCGGTAAGGAGCGCGGGCGGGCGGGTGGGCCCTTTGCCGTTCCCGGAAGTTACTTACTTCCGGGTTCGCCGACCAACCGGTTTGCGGGGACCGCCGCGAACCGGTTTAAACCCACCCCTGGTTTGAGGATATAACAACGGAGTCAGGTAGAGCATTCCAGGCGTTGACCACTCTATTGCTGAAGTCGTATTTTCTGCCATCGAGTTTGGAGCATTTAACCTTGAGTTTGTATTGATTGTTTGCCCGTGTATTAGTGCGGTTGAAGCTGAAGAAGTCATTGACAGGCAGGACGTTATAGCAGACAATTTTGTGTACTATTACTTAATAGCCTTGAGTTTACCTTTTAATCAATAACAGGCAGCCAAGAAGTGAAGCAGGGATGAGATCCAACAACTACAAATCAAAGAGTTTTCTGTATCAAGAAGGTACCAAAGAAAAGCTCTCGTTCATGTCATCTTTAACTGGATGAAATGGTACATCACAGGGCAACAATTTTTGAACCAAGGTATCTCAAAGGGACTGACTTACAAAAGGCATCCAAGATCCAGGACCATGAAATTGAAATTTGGCAAATTTTGTAGAACATTTTATGACATCAACCTTTTTCATGGAAACATGTTATGGCATGATACAAAATGTCATAAAATATCTTTTTTCCAGGGAAGGAACTGTTGTTGTATTAGCAGATTCGGTCAGGGAGGAGGTTGGGGAGGAACCTGGGCCAGTCCTGGAGTCTGGGGAAGGCTCTGATGAGGGCTCTGTGTCGGAGGCAGAGAGGGGGCCAGGGCCATCTGACAGTTATCAGCTGCCTTCAGAGTCAGACATCAGTGAGGCAGAAGAACAGCTGAAGACTGTTCCTAATATGTTCATGCACAGATTTGCCAGACAAAGGGAACAGCTAAAGAACAGTGTTTGACTTGGGAGGTAAGGCCACAGGTAGACGATGAATGGTCCCTCCCAGAGGAAATAAAAGAGGAGCGAAAGGGGAGTGGAGTTTGCAGGAGACAATTAGTTCTCTGAATTGGTTCATGACTCTCCGAGATGCCTTGCCAAGTTTTGCAGATATCGGCTTGTCAGCTCTCCAAGCCTGACAAGGTCTGTGACTGTAAATCCTCCCTTGAAAGACTTTGCTGGATGTGAATGAGCAGAATTCACAGTCAATTAATAAAAGGGGTTTTTTGTTGGGACAAGGAGTTTGCTTCATGCTCTTGGGAAGCCTCGGTTAGAACAACTGCATTAGAAGCTCTGCCATTGAAAAAAATGTACTAAGGAATCTGGCAATGAAACATCTCTGAAAGAACGACTTGAGGGATTGTGGGTTGTCTAGTAGTTAAATTATAGATGCCCATTAAATATCACACACACACACACCCAGAAGGCTTTTGAAAAGAGATTAGATAATATCATGGAACATACGAGACAATATGCCTGCTGACCATGTCCATATTCCAAAGAATATCACTCACAGGAGAACACGAGCAAGAAACTGCAAATGCTTTTACAACCTAGCCAGCCACTTTAGGACCACAATGCCAGACAGGATGGGCCTCTGGCCCAACTGAGCTTGATGCTTTTTGCCTACCTTTGCATCACCTGGAAAAAATCCGACTCCTTCCCATGTTGTTATTAACTATTTGGGGAATAAGAATTTCCTGCAGCTATAAGGTAAGGCTTGAAAGAATAACAGCAAAGGAGTTGAAAGATAATAACAGAGATCGAATAGGTACTGCTGGAGAAAGCACTCTGTTTACCTGATGAAAGGGGAGAAATGCAATTTTTGGGACTCTCGAGCAGGAGAAATAAAGCAAGAATGAGAAAGACAAAAAGAGAGTG